>NW_022106084.1:1801001-1804165 GCF_000313985.2 Echinops telfairi
CTGATGGCATCTGAAAAACCAGTGACATAACTTTCAGTAACACATCAGCCACCACAGTACAGCACACTGAGAGAAAAGTGGTGCAGTACTTTATGTGAGAAGGAAGTCCATCTTTCTCATAAGAATGCCTTGTGGGTCTGTGTTTCTTACTCCTATGTTACCTGTGGTAAGCACCAACCTGAAATCTGCAAGGTTTTTGGTTTTCAACCACCAGGTGCTCTGAGAGGAGAAGAGAGCACTTTCTACTCCTGTAAAGAGTTACAGTTTGGGAAACCCACAGGGGCAGTTCTACCCAGAATTAACTCAAAAGCAGTGAGATGCCACCAGAGCTTCTTGTGCTCTACATGTAAATCCTCTGTTGGGCACATGATTTGGAAACAGTCTCTGTTATTGTGTAAATTTTCATTTCACTTTCATGATTGTGTTATTTGTAAGGCAAAAGCTAAGCATTTTTAAGGCCAATCATTCTAATTTTGCTTTTGTGTACTCTATATTCATATTATATCTACGAAATCATTTTACATTTTTAAAAACTCATAGTTCAAGTTGATGAACATTTAATCTTAAATTTTCATTGTTTCAGAGTGGTAGTTTTTGCATGCCTCTACCAGGGATCTTCTTTTTGTGTACCGTTACAGACATTTTTCTTTTTTTTGCTAAGATTTTTAAGAACTCTACATAAATTATTGATATGTATGCTGAAAAAAGATAAACTAAATTGAAATAAATTTAATAAACATAAATTTAATAAAAATAATTTAATATTAAGTTTGATCTGAAAATTAAATCATTTATGCTATACTGCCTTTTAAAATGGTAGCCCAATAATCAAAAGAAGATTTTTATCATTCTAGCCCTATGTATATTTTAGGTTAAATGCAGTCTGCCCTGTTTTTTAAAAAAGAAAAAAAACCCAACATATTGGTGTTTACTTACCAAAGAAACAATTTTTTGCTTTCATATATCACTACCTTAATTTCTCTTAGCACCTAGTAATCAAATCCAAGCAAATTTACACAATCTTATTTGGCCCAGAGGGATCATTTTATTTATCTCCTCTCTTAGAAAAGACTTGCTTAAAATAAATATTAGATGTGAAGTCTACTTAATATATAAAATGCTACCTGTCCCTGCTAGCAAATAAATTCTGGTAGCATATAAGAAATTGTTTTGATAATAATTTCCTGTGTATTAATATTTAATGGGGACAACATAGGGCACTAGAACATTGGTTGAATACCCAAACCATCCTTCTGGAATTTAATCACAAATGGTGCAGTCATGCAAGTATTAGAAGTTTTCATTAATCCAAGTGTGAAAAGGTAAGAAAAAATAAAAATTCAATATATTCTAATGGCAAGAAATGTTTGTTTGCTCATTGACAATCTGTTGATATAGCCTGAGATTAATATAAACAGTAATTCCTGTTTGGTTCAATAAAAACTAAACCTATCAACAGTAAACATAATCCTCTTAAGTTACTTAATAATGGCTTCTGACATTGACTTTCATGGTTTTATAACCTCTCATCTTGAAGATTTCAACAAGCTGGTAATACGTTTACAGCATGCTCCGAACAAAAAACCAAACAAAGGGATTACTGCAACACACTCAGAAAATAAAATGCTCACCAGCACAAAACTGTGCATGAAAGAAAGTAAAGAGGCATACAATATCCAATTGAAATGACATTAAAAATTTAGGACAACAGGATTACTCATCTTGGAATGCAACCAGGGGAAGGATAAAGTGTTTAGAGTTATCATAGTAGAATAATATAAAAATGTTAACTGCTAACCCAAAACATCATATTCTACCAATAAAAATATCCTGCTCATCCAAATAAATTATATAAACGTATATATTATCATAACATACCAGGTCCTATGAATAATGTGTTAGTTTAACTGCAACTGTTATTTGGAAACATTATTATCAAAGATGCTAAGTACAGTTTTTTTACCTGAAATATTATTTATTCTTATTATCTAATTTTATTTCTATAGTAAGTGATTAATGTAAAATTACTAACAAATTTATTACAAAAGTAATCAAACATGACTTTTAACATTAAGTATGCATATTATTATTATAAAAATTAATTTTCTTATGTAGTTTAACTTATATATGCCTATATGAATATTTATTGTTTCAATAAATTGTGACATCTAATTTTGAATCTAAATATACTCATTTCAATATCTTACATGACAGCATAAATATATTTTAATAAATTGTGACAGGGGAATATAGTTATATTTACTTTCAGGACATAATATACACAAATTCCAACTTGAATTTTTGAAGTATATATTTATCATGCACACAATAAAAAATAAAAGAGAAAATTGGTGTGAAGAATGGAATATTGATCTACAAATGACTCCGAATAGAATAAAGAGACTTGTCTGATCAGAGCACATGGGAGCAAATGAAGGGGGAGGAAGAGAGCGTAGAGAACATCCTGGGCCACCAAGCCTTGATAAAGAAATTCCCACTCAGAGCAACCAATCCACAGACAGGACCACATGGCCAGCCCCACTTTGAGACATGACATCCATCACTGACCACAGTCCTACAGGGGACAGCACTGAACTACAGTGTGAGAATTCCACCAGATCTGATCCCATCACATGGAGGCAAAACACTAGGGCATGGAACAGAACAGTAAGGGAAACAGAGCAACAAAGTCCCCAGGGAATACCAAAAATAGACTTTGGGTCCAGGGTTTGGTGCTTCAACAGACTCGACTGGAAAAGATTCCTTAAGGCCAATAAATAGTCCTTGAACTAACTGCAAGCTTTCCTTTCTTGTTGTTGTGGGTTTTTTTTGTTTTTCTGTCATTGGCTTGTTGTTGTTGTTGTTTTGTTTTCTTTTGTTGCTTGGTTTTGCTCTGTCTTGTTTTTGTGCATGTTATTAATTCTGCAGGTCTGTTTAAATAACATAGGCTGGATGAACAATCGGGAGGAGAAAACAACAGGACCGACAGGTCCAGGGGGACGTGGGAGAAGGGGAGACTGGGGGGAAGGTAGTGGTGATAACAAACCCATGGACAAGGGAACAACAAGTGATGCAAATAGGTGGTGAGCAGGATGTAGGAGGCCTAGTAGGGCATGATCAAGGGTAACGTAACAAAGAGGAATTACTGAAATGCAAATGAAGAC
>NW_022106084.1:1805608-1806627 GCF_000313985.2 Echinops telfairi
AAAGTTATTCATATTTACCCCAAAGAGAGCAAATTTCAGTAGAATATTTGATAGTTAACCAAAAACCTGATATAGAACAAGAATTATTAAAATAGCAAGACATTAGAAAGAAAAGTCAATAAAAATAGTATAGATCAGCTATAGCCTCATCTTTCATAGTGAAGTGCCAATTAACTCACTGCCATTCAGTCAGTGGTAACTCATAGCAACCTTATAGGACAGAGCCAAACCACATGTAAGTTTCTGCGGCTGTACCTCTATTGTGGAGCAGAAAGCCCTATCTGTTCCCAAGGAGCGGCTGGCAGATCACAGCCCAATATGTATACCTTACCCCACCAAGGTTCCCTGGGGTCCGTAGAACTTGTGCAAGTGGGACAGAACAAGTTATGGATTGAATTGACATCAATATGACTGTATCTACTCAAAGAAATAGCTGGTTAAATAGTCCTAAAATTACCTGTGAAAACAGACAAGAATTGGATCGAAAAATACAGCTTTACAACTTAGCTTTATTAAGTAATATGCCATTTTATACATACATGTATGTTTGATAAAATTAAAAGTTTAGAAAAGGTCATTAGAAAATCATTTTGGAGAATATTGTGGATTCATTCCATATTATAGCAGCTGCACTAAAGGGAACACACTTAAAGCCCGGCCGTTGTTGGTTTGGAGCCCTAGTGGCGCAGTTGTTCTGCTTCGGGCTGTGGTGTGAAAGGTAAGCACTTGGAAAGCAGCGGGTGAGAAAGACAGAGTGTTCTCTTCCAGGAAGCAGACACAGTCTCAGGAACTCACGGGCAGGTCTACCCTGTCCTATAGAGTCGCTATCCGTTGGCTAGACTCAATGGCAGTGACATTTTATATCTGACGACAAGATATTGGACTTGGAATTGACAAGATTTTTGGACGATGTGATCAGATGCATGTGTTTTTCATATAAAAGGACATGAATTAGAATGGTGAGTGAGTTAGAATGTTACAATGAGATGGATTGAATGATATCCTTCTAAATTATGTAC
>NW_022106084.1:1807526-1825840 GCF_000313985.2 Echinops telfairi
TCAGGGTCATAGCCTAAGAACATCCAGTTTTCCAAAATTCATGTCCAAAGCAAATTTCTGTTCAGAAAACTCCTCCCAGATCTGCATCCTTTTCATTAGACCACTCTAACATGTATGCTTATGGTTAATATTTGTTTGTTTTTAATTAAAAAGAAAACCATGGAAAGAGGCTACATTTACCATCATAATTTGTGTAGAAGAAGTAGAGAAAATGCCATAAGAGAGGGCGGCATGCAGACGACATCACAATGATAGCAAGGAAGAAGGGTTAGAGCAGACCAGGGCATCTTTTGGTATTGTTGCTGTGAGTTGAATCCCACTCCTAGTGACTGTGTACAAAACACTGCCCGGTCCCATATCAGATCCACATTTACTGCCAGGCTTAAGCCAATAGCTGCAGTCCTTGTGTCAATCCTTCTCTCTGCAAACTATGATTTTCTTTTCCATGAACAAAATATATATGATGAAATCTCACCATCCTCCAAGGAGCATTTTTGAGCTATTTCTTCCAAGACAAATTTGTTCTTTCTGACCGCCCATGGTACAGTTCATATTGTTTGAAACCATCATTGGGATGCACCATTTCTCCTTCAGTCTTCCTTGTTCTTGTCCGGGTGTCACTTGCACTCACAGTAATTGAAAGTAGCCTGCATTTCGTCAGGCACAGTTGTGTCCTCAAAGTGACATCTTCAGCCATTGCAAGTATGCAATGTCCTGGAAGTACATAAACACTGGAGAGACATTAAGTGTTCTGACAAACTGGTGCTGTTTCTGAAAATTAACCAGCAGTTAGAATGTTAACTGTAAGACAGTGGTTGTATTTTCTCCTATTCTAGAAACCTTCTCAATCTTAGATATCAGCAACACATCCAATATTACAGAGATTTCGACTCATCTGGCTAATCTTTGAATGTTTCTAATCTTAATAGTCATACAGTAGAAATAGTGCTGCATTTCAGAGAGCAAATAAAGCACCATAAAATGACACTATAAATGAATGGAACACCTTAATTAATTATCACATTAAAAGCAAGTATTTCAAACAGTCTAGATTTGAGATAGATTTGTATAAATGAGTCACACAATTGTAGTAATTACATCCTTACTTTCTTTTTTTAAGTGAAAGGGTATCTAAATGTAACTGATGCGAAAATGCCAGATCTTGTTTTCAAGGGTGTCGGACTATTTTATCAGTGATCCTATAGGTTTTAAATGACATAAACTAAGGGTGAGACTGTCTACTTCCATAAACAGGTACCATTTTGGAAACTCACAAGAGCAGTTCTTAACTATTCTACAAATTGGCATTTATTTGATGGCAGTAAGTTTTTGAGTTTTAATATAAAAAAAATGTCACAAGGTAGTGAACTTCAAGAGGGCTTTTGTACTCTGACTAGCACACCGAAAGTGTTCAGTATTTGAGATATTTTCAATTTTACCTTTTATTTTACTGAAAGACACAAGGCAAACTATGATGTCTCATTAGAAAGATCTATAGTAGGTGTGTGCTTTTTTCCTCGCTTATATCCAAATCCAACATTTACAATTCTAGAATAATTCAAATTCTATTTTAATAGTATTGTTCATGATAGAAATCTGAATCCTTAAGGTACATGAACTGGCTTGAGTTAGCTAATGATACAGTCGGGAAACTTGGATTTCAAGTTATTTGTTGCATTACATTCTACAGGAAAAAATATTTTAATCTAGTAAGTAGCTTCATTAGCCACAGGAAACTCCCGTAGGTACCACCTGAGAATAAAATATTAAGGGGAAATTTGAGTAAATGCTTCAAAACAATAATTTCAGAGCAAAAGCATGATAGGCTAGCGTCTAAGACCCCGCAACAGAGGACTGATGTTTTCAGTGGAATATGCAATGCATTCCAGTTTTCCTTCTTTAATTAGCCCTCCTCATAAATATAGTATATCTGGATTTTAAAATTCCATCTTCAAAGAATGCATACTTTTATGAATATTAAGTAAATAAAAAATTAGTTCCTTGAACAACTCACAAATTGGTAGAAAAAAAGGTAAGTATTTATGAAAGTGGTGAACAGCATTATCAGTCATGATGATGACTTACTACAACATTTACATGGCATTGTATGTTTACAAAGCTGGTTCTATTATCTCAAAATAGTTATTCTTTAAAGAGGAGCCAGAAGAATTACAGAGAGCAAGACAGCCCACTATTGCAAAGCATAAAATTCAAACTCCCTGGGCTGAGAGCTACAGGGAGCAAGATGAAGAAACGTTCAAGAATAAATTATAGTACATAATATTTAACTGATAAATCCAACTGGAATAATTTCTCACAGCAATTATCATCCATATATGTGGTGGTATTCTAGACCAAGTTTCTATAAAGAAATGTTATATCATGTTAGCTTTTATGGCTTTTCCAGGAATTTAATTTAAAAATACATCAATGATATTATAAAATTGTTGTTGCAAAACAGTGAATCTAATGATTTAGAATGGGTTATTAGATACTTTGAATGAGAAAGAATCCAGTATTATATTCACAGAACTTCTCCATCAAAATGCTCTATATATTTTATAAAGTACTATCTTCTTCACTTTTTTTTTTGCTGTGAATGATATTTTTTTAAATGTCTTTTGGAAAGACTGGGCTATCTGCTAATATGTTACATCCACCAAACTCTATAGGGTGATTTTTCTTTGTTACACAGGGACTCTCCAAACTATGCATCAACTTGTTATCACCATGATTCTCAATGGTTTGAAAGTTATGTAATATGATCCAATGTGATTAGTCCTGATCTGATGTAAGGGAATTGTTGTGGGATACAACACCTTTATTTGGGTCACAGACTTGGTTGAATATAAGGATATCAGGGTAGATCACACCTAAAGTAGGTTACACCCATGACCCTACCTAAGACCAATATTGTTAAGCTGTGGCCTTCATCACCTTTTACCTTACAAGATATCAAATGGAGAAAATCAGGCAGAGAGAGAAGTGTATCCCATCACCAAGAAAAAGAGTAAGGATGGAACATGTCATTTGGATCTTGGCTCCTGTGCTGAGAAACACTTAGACACAGGGACAGATGGATGAAAAAGACCGTAGCACAGAGCCAACAGAAGGGAAAAAACTTCCCCTGAGTTGACAACCTGGTTGTTTGCTTCTAATTTCCTAAGCTGTGAGAGATTAATTTGTGTTTGCTAAAGCCACGGTGTTAGTCTGGGTACATTAGAGAAACACATTCGCAGAAACCCATATGTATAAGAGAGTTTTATATGAAGGGTAAGCGCACATCAAGAAAACAGCCCAACCCAGTGCTGCCCAAGCCCACAAGTCCAACATTAACCCATTAACCCATATATCCAACAGCAGTCCACAAAGTCCTCCCCCATCTCACAAAACACTTGCAATGATGATAACTGAAGGAGGAAAGCCAAATCAGTGAACGTGTTAGCATCTCAGCGCTGGCAGGGGTCTTGACACGGCTGCTCCAGCACCCAGGGCTGCATTGGGGTAGGTCCATGTGGCTTCTCCTCAGGGTTGTCTTGCAGGAAGTGAGCCTTGCTAGCTGAAGCAGGGAACTGGCTAAGGCAGCTGCACCCTGGTCTAGCCATCAGAAAGCAAGAGACCTGAGAACTAGAAAGATGAGGCTCACTGAGCCATTTATCTCTCCGCCCTTCAATTAACCCCACATGTGTTTTTCAGCCAGGTTGGCACAATAAACTTTAACTATCTCAGCCATCCAGCTATTTTATTTCTGCTATAACAACATTATATAACTATGACACTAAGACTCAATATTGACTCTATAGCTACTAACATGGAAATTTGACAAATATTTTTGGGGAGCCTGGTTAGAAATGGGGAAATTCTGGCACAGAATTTTGCCTCTAATGTAACAAAACAATTTGTATATGAACTTTTGAATGAAAACTGCTTTGCAATGTAAACTTTTAATTAATGCACAATATAATATTCAAAAGATAAAGAGTATAGTGGGTATAATTTTGAATTGGAAATTATAGGTTCCTGTAATAGATTGAATTAATACTATACATGCATACATAAAACAGCATATATACACACATTAAATCCAGTAAAGAACATAGAATATAAATTCTCTATCATATGCCATACTTTATGGTCTATTACAAAGATCATTTTCTATTAGTGATGATTACAAAGAATTCATAGAAATATTTTACAATTATTTATTATACACTTAAAACCAATATACTTTTTTTCATTGGTAATGAAAAATTTATTGATTGTGTATTCCAAATTTAAGTAATACATGACTCAGTTGCATTTTGGGGCAATTTTTAAAAGCTCTTCTATCTCTCCGACAGTACTCTCTATTTTTAATCTGAGTTCTGTAATTCTTAGCAATTGCTACACAGAACTAACCAGAAAAATCAGTGATGGGCTTTATTAAGAAGTTAATTGGTTACAACTCAGGCTTCACTTGTTCAGTCAGGCCAGTTTCCTCTCTCTTCTTCTTAAATAGACTTCTTTCTGGCCCTCAGCCTCTTGACCTGGCACCTACCCTGTTCATCAATTTTACAAAGTCCCTTTAGGACCGCTAATGAATGTTCAAAGGACATAGCATGCCACTAGAAACCTCAAGCAGAAGCACTCAAATTCAGCTCCCAAAGTTAGCAAACTCTGCTTCCACAAGTCTCCTGTACAAAAAGCCCTCAGTTTGATTTGTTCTGTGTCTGGAAGCAGGGCCCTGGTGGCATAGACAGTTATGTGCTGAGCTGCTAACTGCTCCCAGAGAGAAAGAATGAGGACTTTCTATTCCTGTAACGAGTTATTGTTGCCAGGTGCTGTCCTGGTGATTCTGACTCATGGTAGCTCTAAGTACAGCAGAAATACAGTTAAAACAATGGTTCTTGTTTTAACCCACTGCTTCCTCTACTGTGTCACACCATCTTGTTGAAAGGAAAATTTGTAAAGAGGTTCAGACTTGGAAGATCAGAGAGGCGGTTCTACTTTGTCTTGTATAGTCATGGAGTCAGAATGAACTGAATAGCAATGACTTTGGTTTTGCGTTTCTGGTGGACGAGGGATCCACTGCTCTGTCCTAGCTCCTGGTTCTGTTCTGCTTCTCTTGCTCATTTGCCACGATGCTGCTGTCACAGCTTCCCTCGAGATCCAGGAGATTCCACCCTGATCCACACCTGTCCTGATTTTAAGACTTGGCAGTATTCCCTTCTTCTGTTCCCACAATCGCCTGTACATCCAAGTACAAGTTTCACATAAACACAATGAAGTGTTATTAAATTTTCCATTCTTTTCAAGGTTATCCATAGCTTATTTTGGAGAATGCAGTCAAATGTCTTGGAATAGTCAATAAAACAAAGAGTGAATATTTTTCTGATATTATACGTACCAATTAGTACTAGATGTTTTCTTTAAATTTAACTTGAGATTGTAGGTTTTTGTATATTTCCCTAAATTCCAGAATTTGTTCAGAGGAACTATCATTTGCAGTACAAATGCACAGTCAAATATCTTTATGTACCAATATAAAATACAAGCAAACATTATTGAAAAATATTTGCAAATAATCACTAACTGGTTTGCTTTTTAATTAATTTTTTATTTTTCAGTGAATTAATAAGGTTTATTAATTTATGATTGAGCCAGATATCATGGTTTTAAATAATTGACTATAACACCAAAATATCTGTAACTTCAAGGAATTTTTGTTTTTAAAATATTGATAAATGTTAAAGCATTCTGTAAGGAAAAATCCTTCTATAAATAATTCCTAAAATTATTTTATAACCTTATATAAAGGAAGCCAGAATATTTACATATGTCTGATTCATAATCTGATGTCTAAGCTATCCCTATTTTTATTATCTAGATAAATGGTAACTCTCTTGTTCAGTTTGTAGTAAATTAGCAAAAATGTTTAACCTAGGAAACTATTATTATTTGAGGAAGGAATAAAATAATTATTACTAGCCCAGATATTATAAGCCAATTTCTCACCTTGTCTAAAATTTCAATATGCTAACATAAAATTACTGTTATACATATTGGAACATAATGAATCACAATGCCTGCATGTGTGAGTGCATGTGTGTGTATCCTCCCCTAAAAGAAACTAGTAAAATAAACTGATTTGAGCAAACTCCTAACATGTACAAACCCTAGGATATCATGTCTTTAACAGCACTTAAATGTTACCTGATTTGTTGTATTCAAAACTTCAAAAATTGAAATAAATATACAAACTTGTTAACTTAAAAAGTTACAATGAGAGACCCAAAGGAGTACTACTCTACGCAATTGACTTACTGGTAGTGGGGTTGGGAATAAAAGCCTTTGTAAAAACCAGAATGAAAGTTTTACTCTTAAATGGAGTTTCTCACTGAACAACTACACAAATATATCAGGTAATATTGCTTAATTCCCTACTGGGCATGGTTAATATTCAAATATCAGTGTAAATTAATTGTTGTCCAAGTCTTTAATTCCTTTCTAAAGTTATTTTAAAGACACAATTATAAAAGGCTTCAGAAGTATAAAATCATTGTAATATAAAAATCATTCTTATGTTATATTTTCCTGCATTTTCATTTTTTTTCTTTTGCCATTTTCTACTCTGCTGTAGACTCCTTACATCATATCAAAACACTGAAATTTTAACTTCTATGCTCCAAAAAGTCTTTAAATTGTCTCTTTTTCAGTAGTCCTATTGTGTAAAGCATGATGCTTACAAAATTTCAAATATGTTTTTAAACACTGAACCAGTATACGAATTGGGAGTAAAGTCTACCAATTGCCTTTGAAACTAATAAGAAAATAAATTTGCTCGTAATCAAAGAGCACTGTCTTGTGAGGACAATTCATCAGGTTAACAGTAAGCATAGCAGCCTGAGTTCCTGACGTGTCTTGAGATTACAGGCATGTTTGTAGACCTTCTTCTTTAACCTTTCCTTCCTGTGTATTCCAGCACCTAATCTGGATGTTCAATTTCACATTACCATCTACCAATTTTTGGAAAAGGAAAATATAAACAATATAAAGATGGATGAATGTGAATGATTGAATGGTAGGTTCTAAATTGATACCATATTTAGACTATAACCTAGTTAATTATTATTATATTTAAAAATTGGCAAGGGTATTAAGACATTATTTCCTTTGTATGTGATCACTAATTTATATATTAGCTAATGAAGTTTAGACCACTGTACCCAGCCTGGCAGAAACGCCAACTAATAGCTATCCTATGGAGCAGAGTGGAACATTTCCGTAAGATTTCTGAGACTTTGATCTTTATGAAGGCAAACTGCCGCATCTCTGTCCTCTGCAGTAGCTGGTGGCTCCACCATGAAGCTTTTTGATAACAGCTGTTTTCAAACACTCCATACAAAAGGCTCCTTAAAGCCATCTTAGCGTGCATACTACATTAAAGAACCCTGGTATCTCTGTCAAGGAAACGTTGGACTGCTAATCATTTTAAAACCAAGCTCACGGCCATGGAGTCAGTATTGACTCACCACGACGGCATGGACTTTCTGAGACTGTAACTCTTCATCCGAACCGAGAGCCCCTTGTTTCTCCTGAAGTGCAACGGTGGTTTCCAACTGGTAGCTTTGGGGTTAGCAGCCCAAGCATGATTTACTAGAGAAAAAAAGAATGGGGAAATCAAACAAAACAAAAAAACCCTCACTTACTTGCTTCAATAGTAGTGTAAACTTCTCTTAAGATACCAAGTGAGTACATTTGATGCTCATTACCACAAAGAATATTTCAGAATGATAAAATTTAAATTACTTCAGGCTCAGAAAAAATACATAAAGTTAAAGGATATTTCTCATCTCAAGGCAATAAATAGAAAAGTCAGAAAATAATAAGGATTTATGATAAAGGTGTGAAACGTCAAATTTCTATAAGCATTTTAATTGTATAATCTTTTTATGGTAGTTTTTAAAAATATGACTCATTTTGCTCTAGATGAGATGAAACCTTATATAGTATAAATTTATGCTTCTTTATTCACATTTGACTTAGTTGTACAATACATTAAAAGATGTTAGTGTTGCTAACAATACTCTTTAAGTACTATTCATATTGATATTTTAAATAATGATTCAATCAATATATTTTGTTATATTCCAAGCAAATCACATAACATATATGGACATACCATATATGATGGAAAGTCAGAACTTTTTGTTGTAAAATCATATAAATCATTAAATATTTATTAAATAAAAATGTTAAAATGCAAAGTTATAAGATGGGCGTCGAAAGGAGAAGCTGGTCACAAGGATCTATATATAACCCCATCCCAGGAAGATGGACAACAGAAAAGAGGGTGAAGGGAGACAGCGGTCAGTGTAAGACATAAAAAAAATAATAGCAATTTGTAAATTATCAGTGATTCATGAGGGAGGGAGCGTGGGAGGGGGGGGAATTAAAAATAGTGCACTCAGATTTACACTGCTTCTTCAGTGTAATTGAATTGCAGGGCTGCATCTTCAAGGGCCTCCAATTGTGTTCCTTTTAAATGATTGTGGAGTTTGGTGTCAGGGTATACCAGCCCCTAACACATCGTCACAGGGCCTGTAGGTGCAATTGTACAGCGATAATAAGTAAAGATTATAGTAAAGTCATAGAGAGCATGAGAGATAGAGGAGAGATTGAAATAATGGAGTCAGACACCTTTCATGGTAGCACACTCACCTCAGCCCCACTTAGTGGTCCGTGTGGAGAGAGAGAGATCTTATTGCTAACCAAGGCTTTTATAGTCTTTGGGGATGTGCAAACCCCCTAATTACAGGTGAGGACACAGGAAATCACAGGAAAGGGTTGTGCTATAGGTAATACAGTAATGGGAGGGGGGTGGTCTAGGGGTATCCACGCAATAGGAAGAGGAGAGATTGGGGGTATACATGTGACAAGATGGGCGGATCCTAGATTCAGGATGGCAGCCTAACTTTGGATGTTACTGAACCAGTTTGACCTGTTCTCTGGCTCACTATAGAAACCATTATCAGTAGGATGTAAACCCACCCTGCAGGAACCAAACTGATGGCCACAAGCCTTTAGGGAGAAGTAGCCCATTGTCCTTAACAGCAGGGAGTGGACCCCTCTAGTGGTGGGACTAGACAGTAGTCTGGCAACTGCCTACCTTCAGGGAGGTAACTTGACAATCATTTACCATTAGCTACAAGCAGTATCCTAAGTCTAACATATATTTGGGGGAGACGACTTGGGAGAAATCTTTCTGTTTCCCACAGTTTGGAAAACAAAAATTAGTTTCAAAGGGCAATATTGAGGCTGTGTGGGGGATGGAGAAAGATTTCATAATAAAATTCCCATGGAATAATCCTTATTACCATTGAAGACTGAGAATATCATTGTGATGGGAGTAAAAAATGGTATAACTTTTCTGTCTCTTTGCCCGACAATTTTATTTAATTTTCTTTCCTAAAAAGGCCCCATGAATATTCTGTGTTTTGAGAAAATCTGTGTAAGTTGTTCCTTTGGAATCCCCCCAAATAATCCTGTAATCTTCTGAACTGACCTCTATGTCCTGAATTTCCAATGGCCCAGCAGATTCCCAGGGAAGTCAGTCATGGTTTTGATTAGGCAAACATGCTGAACAAAATATATTACTTACTTTACACATAAATGAGGGAACTTAAACAATTCAAATTAATTATTCAGGATTTTATTGTTACGAGCGAGAGATATATAAACTCTGATCTCACATCCATCAATTTGATGCTGACTCAGACCAGCTCTATAGACAGTGTAGAACTGCCCATGTTGCTTTCTGAGATTGTAAAACTTTACAGGAGTAGAAAGCCTCATTTCTCCAGCAGAGTCAGAGTCCCAAATTAAAAATTCTCCATGTAGTAATGCATGAACTCATTTCAGAGAATTAGTTTTAATTATATATAACATAACCATTCAAAAGTCTTTATCAAATAAATAATTGTACTTGCAATTATAGTAGGGATCTATAATCACAATAGAGAAAAAAATTAAAGTAGTAGCATCCTTGAAGGTAAGTGTATTAGGATGGAGAGGAAAATAACTCTAGGTGAAAAAAAATGACTGAATATAATATATTTGTATGTGATCTTATCAATTGTGTTAAATTCATAACTGCCACAATAATTTACTTGTAAACTAAGTGATTTTATAAAATGCTACTATTCTAAATTTATGTCAATTATAAATCTGCCATTTTTGTTAGTGGGTGAAAACACAAGTGGCGGGAGGACTAGTTTCTGCTTCCTTTTCAGCATCTACAGCAGTGGTTCTCACCCTTCCTAACACCGTGGCCCTTTCATACAGTTCCTCAGGTTGTGGTGACCCCCCAACCATAACATTATTTTCATTGCTTCTTCATAACTGTAATTTTGCTACTGTTATGAATCAGATGACCCCTGTGAAAGGGTTGTTTGACCCCCAAAAGGGTTGCGACCCACAGGTTGAAAACTTAGAAGGCTGCTTGCATTTCTTACCTTTAGGGATCTTTCTCCATCCTCAAAGTCAGCAATGTCAAGTCCTAGCTAATCCATCTTTTGTGGTTATATCTAACTCTGAATAAAACCAGAAGTAATTCTCCAGTTATGATGACTCACAGAATTAAATTCAGCCACTTAAGGTAATCAAGGCCACGATTTTATCTTAAAAGTATCATTTGTTACATAATGTATTCACAGGATCTAGGAGTTGTAATATGGCCATCATTGGGGGTAATTATTCTGCTTATCACAAAACATACTTAGCCTATTGCTTCATGACAAAGAAGACCATGTATTACCTATCTGTAAAATAAGTTTCTCTAAGTCATTTAATAAGGATCCCTGGTGATTTAGCGGGCTACATGTTGATAGGCTAGCTTCAAAATGAGTAGCCCCAAACCACCAGTGTTAAATCCAGGAGCAGAATTTAAGTTTTAAATTACAGATGCATCCTTTTATTTCTTTATGATTGTTCTCAATCTATTTATGGTACACATTCTCAAGGCATTCACACCGAACAGAACTAATTGAAATATTTAGCCTTCTTAGCTCTATCCTAATATATACTTAAATTTCAATAAAAGTTTTTTCTTTGTAATTAACAAAAGTATCTACGTTTAGAGAATTTAACACGTGTGCCGGATTAAAGGCATTATGATTAAAGGCCTTGGCTGTCAGCTGACCTTGGAAATCTTCTGAGCAGTTCTACTCGACCCTATAGAGTTGTTAAGAGTCTTAATTGACTTGATTTCAATGGGTTTGTTCCTCTTTTGGTTTTGTTATGGGTTGAATTATATCCCTTCTCCAAACTTTTATGCTCAAATACTGGACCTTGTACCTGTGGATGTGATCCTACTTGGGATTGGATAGTTTATTTGTATATTAATTAGGTTACATCAGTGCAGGGTGGATACCAAATAAGTTCTTAGATATAAAATACTTAAAATCAGAAAATCATATAATTTAGACATGTTGAGGAATCAAATAATGGCCAGAGCTAACAACATAAAGGAATACATGTGATCTAAGTCTAGACTTTTTAGCATCCAGAACTGTGAGAAACTAAGATATATTTTCTTGATGTCCTTTAAAGTCACATACTTGTAGTATTTGTGTTACAGCGTTGCTAAATAGCTAAGAAACTATATTACTTAACATTCAATTATTTGTAAAAGTCATGCTTTGTCTGCACAGTTCCTTTCAATGGACACTCATGTCATTTAATAATTACATTTTTTAACTAGAGCATTTTATGATACCCCTCCTCCAAACTTTTATGCTTAATTCAGTTGCTAGCCAACTGAAACTGAAAAACCAAGAAATGAATTGTTTCCTTGAGTCTCTGAAGGGAAACACAGCCATGTCGACACCTTGCTGTCTGACTTCTGGTCTCCAAAACGTTGAGAGAATTTGTTTCTGTTGTTTTAAGCCACTAAACTTGCTGTAATTTGTTACAGATACATGAAGAAAATAATCCCTACATTTGGCCTAAAGATACAAACTTGTTGGAAAAGTCATCTGAGTCAGAGAATTTCAGTACAGGCTGATGAAATGAACAGAAAAAAGGAACAGTTTTCTAAATTAAGACAGTAGTTAAAAAAAGTGAAGACATTATCCTAGAAAGAAGACATAAACAATAGCTAAAAAAGTTTAGTGGTATTCATTAGAATAAACAGTTCATTTACAAATTCTTTAGAACTAGCATTGTTACACTGGGATTAATTCAGATTTTTCCTCTACAAATCTCTTCTTGAAAGCTTATAGCAATCATCAATAATATAACTAATTTCTGATGTATCTAATTTTAAAAGAACAATTTAAGATTGTGTTGCCAACAGTTGACAAGTTCATTTTTATTACCTTTAGTTGTATTGTTAATAATGTTTCTTATTATCAACTTGGTTATTTCTCTGACTCAAAAGACTGGATCTCTTTATGACTGAGCATTTTATCCAAAACTAGGATGGGAAACTCAGCTTTCCAATGAGTAAACACCAAAGCAAAATTTTTCCCTAAATAACTATGTTATATAATAGGTATTTGTATCACCAAAAGCTGTAAAAATGAATAAACATTCTAAATAAACACACTAAATTATTAAAATACCACATACATAATTTTCAGCCAAGTCGCCAAAGATTGATACATCAAGAATTATTCTAACTCTTTATAGGAAAAAATATGATTTTGTAAAATATATTTTATGACCAACTATCTTGGTTAATGTTTATACCTGCCTGTTATTCTTCTAGTAAAAGGTCCTATAATTAAGTTATCACATTTTGCTACTTGTTTTCCAACAATCTACAAAATTTCACTGAAATAGTGGGAAAATAACTCTATTTTAATATTGAAAATAAAATGGACTGCTGAAAGGACAAACCTGTGTGGTCAGAGTGCTCCCTCAAGACCTCATCGCACATGCTTTGGACATGTCGTTAGAGACAAAGTCTCTAAAGAATAGAAGGTGCAAATTAATTGTAAGATGATTCTTCAGAGATGACCAGTAACATGAAAAATTAGGGAAATATAATTCAAATTTAATTTCATGTGCCTCATATACTATTTGTATAGCTGTCACATTTTATTAATGGTGCCTTAATATTTTTACAAAAATCATTTTATTTTGTTTAAAAAAGATTGTGAGAGAATGTTAATTACTCTAGGATTCTGTTTATAGGTAGTACATTCTGTTACTATAAAAGGGGCAAAAAAGCGAAATCTGTCAAAAATATTTTTAATCCTAGAAATATGTATTTGTTAAATTTATGTTGCTAAAAATAAGGAAAAAACACCATCAATGAAGTTATTTCAAATTAAAATCATTAGACTCACTAAATAAACACTGAGGTAGAAGCAATAGACAAATAAATCTCATAGGTTACAACCCAAGAATATTTATATTCCATTCCACTGACCTATTGAAATATCAGGAGGGATTTTAGTCTTACAAAATTTGCGTTTAGTAAGTTAAATCATTTCCTCTCTCCTTTTTCATTTTATGTTAAAATAAGACTTGTGTTTTATATTTGGAAATATGCCTAAATTATATCGTTTTAATGGGTTGTGTTGAACCTATAGTTTCTCTATTATGCTGATGGCCTATTGTTTGGATGCTAACTATAAGGTCAGCAATTTGAAGGCAGCATTCAGTCCTTAGGATAAAAATGAGGCTATCTGCTTCATTAAAGATTTCAGATGCAGAAACTTAAATAAACAGCTCTGCTTTGTCTGATGGGGTCCCTATGAACTGGAATCAACTGGATGACAATGGATGGTTTAGATATCGAATGAGAGTCATAAAAAGTTCTGCAGATTATTATTTTGTCAAAGTATATGGCATGCCTACATCAGAACATACAATATCTCATTAACACTGGCCATGTACACCTCAGTAACATTGATTCCTTTCTTCATGCTGTGTGCAATAAATGTCTAAGCAAAATATCTCTCTTTTCCAATCTATCCCACCATGATAACCACTAATTATTATGAATTGTGTTTTTCTTCCCTGACCAGACACTTTATTGCTGTTGTTTTTGTTGTTTAGTGCTGTAAGTTGGTTTAGACCCATACCATACGATAACACATTGCCTGGTCCTGTGCTGGCGACATATTAATGCTAGAGAACATCTATTTTACCCTGACCCCATTCCAATCCTTCAAATTCATTTCATTCTCCATTCCTTGCCTTTTTAAGATCCTCTATATAACATTTAGTTAACATTATTTGCTACTGTTTTCTTTTTCAAATAGTGGAAAAATCTCCTTTCACAGTAAAAAGGGCCAATCTGTCACCTTCTTACAGATTGAGGTCAGTATAAGAATGTTATTCCGATTAGTCTTCTAAAACTCCCACTTTAAAAATCAGCTTTTTGAGAAAGTTATTTTCCTTTTACAAAGTAAAAAGCAAGAGTAGTAGCTACTTCTGATTGCTAGGTTAACCATTTTACTCACCTTATCTCCATTATCCTCTTAAGGACTAGGTTTTTAAACAACTTTACTAGTAGACCTGCTGTGCTAAACCTTTTTTTTCTTTGGAATTTGATTCTGAAGATATATCTTGAATTTCAACCCTGAACAATGGATGCTTATTGGTGGGAGCAGATAATAGAGTCCTGCAAAGATTTGAAGGGCTTTACAGTGTCCTAGGAGCACCCTATAGACTTACATGGAATAAGTAAGAATCAAAGAAGAAAAAGCAATGAGAAGTAAAAGATGGAAGAAAAGGTGGAGTAATAAGTAACACGTACATGCATAAAAATATTTTTAAAATTAAGAATAATTTATTTTTGTACCTTTTGAATTTCAAATTTTTAAATTGTAGTAAAGCATATATTTATCTCAGCCTAAACAAGTGCAGTTCAGAGAGAATATGCCTGAAATATTTCAGAATTATTAACATTTTTATAATCCTTGCTTTAGATAACACTATAATTATTTCCTCTAATTGAGTTATGTTCAATTTGAATGAATATTATGATTTTATTCCCAAGAATGCTATTTATAGCATATTCAAAAAATCTGGAAAATTCTGGTTATAAGGAGTATTTTTTTTACTGTAACTGACTTAGATGTTTGTTTATCGAAGCCACACATTTAATTGCCACATACAACTATAATGTGAGTTAATTAATTTTTTTCTTAACCAAAGTGATCATTAATCATTTATTTATGGTTTTGCTTTGCTTATTGTTTTAAGTTGATTGGAAGTGTCCCCATCATGCTTGTAGGGGAAAACACATGCCAAGACTTAGAGAGCAAAACCCATCTGATAACAAGAACAAAATGTAAGCAAAGCAAGGGAGAACATTTATTAATTAGACTTGAATAACCTCTTGAGGAAAAGATCAAGTGTGTTGCTCTTTGGAATATTTCAATTGCCCAGAAAAACATACTTAAAAAACAGACAAACAAAAATGTCTAGTGATCCTAATGATGTTACTGTTTTCAAGTTGCTTCAGAGTGATTGTTGAAGGTCAACAGGTTATGAAAAACCTGGGAGGCTGTAAACCAGAACCATTGGTTCAGGATGAGCAAATAACCAGGAAACTTTTGATCTGCCTCTCTACTCTTTGCACTCAAAGGTAATAAATCATTAGGCTGAATAAAATCTTATGCTGACAACACTGTATACAATGAATCAACTATGTTAGAAAATTAAAGAACAACAAAAAATAACCCATTGTCCCCAAATGGCCTGAATATAAAGTACATGAATTATAAAACAAAATTTGGGGCAAATCTTTTGTCAGGCTTAGCTCAGAATTATGTTGTTGTTAGATGCCATTAGTCGAATATAACTCATAGCAAGCTTCTGCATAAGTACAAAACACCCTCTGGTTCTATGACTCCTCCTGGTCTTGTTTTTGCTACCGATATTAAGCTTCTCCATTATCTCTTCACATAGATATAGTAAATGTGATTAACATCATATCATCTGTCTAGCAAGTCCACCTATACAGTTTCTGTTTATGAATTTGGGGAAAAAAGGTAACTTACCTTGTAGAAATCCTTGATCTTCAAAATTTTAGCATGTGATTTCCAATTTTGTTTCAATCACCAAGACCACATATTCCAAGTACTGACTCTTCTCTTGGTCTTCAACTTTTGCATTTCAATCACCAATAACTATCCATGCATCTGGATTGCATTTTTGATCAAGTTTAGAATGAAGATGCTAGTAGAATTCTTTGATTTCTTCACCACTACCTTTAGTGTTTGGTGTATAAAGTTGAATAATTGTATGAAGAGGATTTCCTTGTATCTAAATAGTTATTATCCTATCACAGAAAGCATTGTACTTTTAAGTCGACCTTGAAACGTGCTTTTTGACCTTGTATGACAATACATTGGTCTGGAGTTTGCCATTCCTGGCATAGCAAATCGCATGATTGCCTCATCCAAAACCGTCAACACCAGAGCATGTAGCTCGCAAATGCCTAGAGCACTGATTTGTGTTACATTTCCTTTTGATGACTTCCAACTTTCCTGGTTTTATACTGTGTAGATGTTTGCTTATGAACAAATGTGTGAAGCTTCTTATTTTGAGTGATGCCAGCTCAGCAAATGAAGGTCCTGGGGCTTTCTCCAGGTTATTATGTCAACTCTGCTTCCCAGGTCATGTTGTGCATGCCTTCTAATCTGAGTGGCTCATCTTCTGGGATGATAGCTGATACTGTTCTGTTGCTACATACAATTTTTTCAGTAGAGCTGACAGTGCTCTGCTATTGTTCAGAAGGTTTTCAGTGGCTAATCTACTTAAAATAGACAGCCTATTTCTTAGTATTCTGTTCCAATCTGGAAGCTTCATTTAAATCTGTTCACGTTGGGTGCCCTTGTTCATATTTGAAGTATTAGTGACATAACTTCCAGCATCACAGTAAACTGCAAACGACCACATTATGTCAAATTGAAAGACAAATGGAGACCTCAGAAGTATAGGGATTTGAAAACAATATAACATCAATGGATATTTCATTAGCGAGCAAGTAAATTTTTTTAAAAAGTTACTTGTGTAGAAAAAAAAAATTAAAGTTTTTATGTTTGTTGAGCAAAAATTAAGACCAGAAGAAGAAAACGTAGATTATTGCCAAACTCAAAGTTGGTCTAGCGTTCATAGCTTTGAAAACTCTACAGAAAAGAGCACTTTGCATACATGCAGTTTCTGTAAGTGCAAAAGGATGGAAGGTAGCTGTAGGTGTTTGGTGCAGTCCATTCCATTCTAATTCATTGTTACATATGGTGTTATGACCAACAATCTAAACACCATTCCGTGTCATCCCCACAAATGGCCTCATGCTTGTGCCCATTTTTGTGACCACTGGGTGAATTCATTTTGTCAAATATTTTCCTCTTTTTCACGTCCTCTCTTCTTTACGAAGCACGGTGTCTTTTTGCAGGGACTGGTCTCTCCTGACAACATGTCCAAAGTACATGAGAGGAAGTCTTGCCCTCTTGTCCTCTGAGGAACCTAGTTTTACTTCTTCCAAGACAGATTGTTTGCTCACTTGGTGGTCCATAGTCTCTTGGTTTCAATATTCTTCGACAGCACCATAATTCAAATATATCAATTTTGCTTTGGGCTTTCTTATGTAATGCTCATTCATATATTTCTTCTTATGGTGTTAATTTTTGCTCAGCATACTTAAAATCTTTCCTTCTGATATTTTTCCCACACAAGTATTTTTCTGGTATTCTCTACTTTCAGCCAAGATCCATGTGATGCCAGCAATGATATCCCTCATTCCATGTCCTCTTATGAATCTGGCTTGAACGCCTGACAACTTCTTGTCAATGTTGCTACCACTGTTGGACAATTTTTAGCAAACTTTTACTTGCATGTGATCTTAATGGGATCCCCTCTCTATAATTTAAGGATTCTATTGGATCCTCTCTCTTTGGAATGGTTACAAGTATGGATCTCTTCCAGTCAGTTAGCCAGTAACTGTCTTCCAAATTTCCTAGCATAGAAGAGTGAGAACTTTCAGTGCTTCATGAACTTGAAGCATTTCAATTGTTAGTCCCTCAATTCCTGGAGCCTTGTTTTGGGCTAGTACTTTCACTGCAGCTTGAACTTCTTCCTCCAGTACCCATGGTTCTCCTTCATTTCTTACCTCTAGATATGGTGGAATATTGATTGTTCCTTTTGTACAGTGACTCTGTGTATTCTTTCCTTCTTCTTTGAGTGCTTTCTATGTCATTCAATATTTTTCCCATAGAATATGTCAATCTTAAAACTTGCAGTTCAAAGTTTTCGTTTGTCTTTCAGTTTTAGACATGCTGAGCATGTTCTTCTATTTTGATTTTCTTTTTTTT
>NW_022106084.1:1826647-1827572 GCF_000313985.2 Echinops telfairi
TAGGTCTTGATAGCCAGGCATCATCAGCCTTCTTCACCACACTTACTTATGCATGCATTCGTCTTCAGCGTTTATGTGGGGAGGGTGATCACACAATGACGTTTTTTCTTCTTTTGTGTCTGCTACCTAGCCCTGGATGGGCAGCTCAGAGTGCCTGGTGTGGGGTTTGGTCTTTATTAAGGCCCAGAAACACCTTAGAGTTCCTCAAAAGGGAGTAGAAGTTTGCAAGATATGGTAGACATTTGCTCAAATACCCCATGGAGGTGTACTATGATCAAACCTTTGAAGCTGCCAAAGACTCCAAACTGTATCTCTGTATCACACTGACACTTCAAGCACCATTGGATCAGCTGCATCACATGGTCCAAGTAGAAGAGCAGCTTTCACACCACCCTGACCCTGTTGTCGAGCTTTCTCTTGTTCTGCACCTCACTCAATCTAGCTACTTTTCAAATCACTGATAAGTCGGCCAGAGTGACATCCAAATGTGGGCTATGTTTTCTCCAAAATCAAAGTAGGTATTGTGCCTTCTTTGTAGTTGTGAGAGGGGCCAGATGCAATAATTTATTATTCAAAGTAGAATATCATGACATGTCCCACATGACTAGACATCCAGAAATTACACTCAGGTAGAAGAGAGCTGAACTGTCATCAGGTTAACTTCATACATTTTATCAGGTAGATATAATGAGCCCTACTGGTGTAGTGGTTAAGAGTTGAGCTGCTAACTGCAAGACCAGCAGTTTAAGACCACTAAATTCTCACAGGAGAAATATAGTGCTTTCTATTCATGTAAAGGGTTATAGTTTCAGTAACTCACAGGATTTGTTTTATCCTGTCATACAGGATCACTATGAGTTGGTATCAACTTGAAGGCATTAAGAGTTATCATGTGGATATTATATCAATAAATCTAGAGTCATTG
>NW_022106084.1:1827924-1840581 GCF_000313985.2 Echinops telfairi
CTAGCAGTCCTTCCAGTCTTGTCTGCTGCCAGATCATCTTCTATATAGAGTGAGAGCTAGGCTATGTCAGCACAGCAGCCAATCACAAGGCAGGTAACCAACTGTTAGCCAGGTCATCAACCGCCAGTCCCCAGTTCCAGAGATGTCTTAAAGGGACCTCAACTTACAGCGACACAGTTCATAGGCTAGGCATCCCACAGGTAGTATAACCCGTAAATTGAGACACAGAACAAGCAAGGCACCCGCACACGGGTCCAATGATCAAAGAGCGAGAGACAAGAAAGGCGAGGCACACTCATCCTTTAACCTTGAATTTACACAAAGATATTGATTAGCTCAATAGATGGATACCAGATACCAAGAGAAGTATTACTTTGCTCAAGCATTGAAAACCACAACAGAATAGCAACTGTAACTCGAGTCATCACCTGCAGAAAACCAAACCAAATTCACTAGCATTGCGTGTATGCCAATGCATTGCAACCCTATAAGACAGGACAGATCTGCCCATGTGAGTATCGTGTAGAAGAATGTATCACAACCAATTACTTCTGAAAGTCTTCCTTTTCAGACCTTAACCTGGCATAGGTTAAGTGAAGTATGTATTGTGTTCTTCCCCTTATCTCTATGCCCTGCTTTAGATGGATTTAAGATAAATATTAATCACCTTGAGAGTGAAAAGTTATTCACTAAGTGGTGAGGAAACATAAGTATAAATTAACACTTTCTCCAAACAAGAGGATCTTGAGGTTTTTCACTGGTGTAAATACAATAGGCATGAAAAGAGCAATTTGTTATATTTGTTTAATGTAGGGTATCCAAAATTTTTAAATATGGATTGAGTGCTTATTCAATCACCTAAGAATGGTGTTACCCTGAAAGCATGTTTACTGAGTAATCTTCTCTGGAGTAACTATAAGTAAAATGAGAATTATAAGAATATTCTTAGAGAATGTTGAAAATATTTTTTATTACATAACCTTTTGTAGTCACTGACATGACAATATATCACAAATTCTACCTAATGCAACACATATTCCTTCTAATTGATGAGTATTTTTAAATACTATAGAAGCACTGACAGATTAAAATAAAAAATTATACCTCAACATAAACAACACAAATATCCTACAATTTAACCATTAAAGCAACACTATGATGAACAGAAAAAACTATTGAAATTGTCAAAGATTTAAATTTATCTAGATCCAAAAGCAATGTCCATGAAAGCAGTAATCAAGTGATGAATGCAAATTAAAACAACTGTGAGCTAACACCTAACACCCTCAAAAATAGCCCACTTAAAAATTGAGAAAATAACAAGTGTTGGAAGGGCTGTGATGAGATAGGAACTCTCATCCACTGCTGGTGGACATGTAGGTATGTACAGTCACTATGGATCGATTTGGTGATATCTAAAATATGCAAATCGAGCTACCATATGAGCCAGCAATCCCACTACTAGATGTATACCCAGAAGAAGCAAGAAACAAATCACAACCAGACATCTGTGCTCCGATGTTCTGTTCGTCGTGTTCACAATTGCAAGGAGTTGAAAACAACCCAAATTTCCATCAACAGATGGAGAGATCAAAAAACTGTGGTACATACACACAATGGAGTACTGTGCCTCCTTAAAAGGCAATGATGAATGTATGAAGCACATTGCTGCATGAGAAGAACTGGAGGAAATCATGCTAAGTGAAGTAAGTCAAGCACAAAAGGATAGGTACAACATGAGTCCACTGTAAGCTTAAAAAATGGGGCATAAGGGAAAAGCTACTATTTACATACATCCCTGGGGTGAGGCTCAGGTACTATGGCAGCAGCGAAACCCAATCCAGGGATACATATGGCAGCCAACTTAATAGGAGGGGGAAAAAAAGACATTGGTAGAGGGGAGCACGGCACTAAACCATCCAAGGGAAGGGGATTGCTTATATCTCCACAGAAGGAGGAGAGACTAGGCTCCAACCCAGTGTGCCAAGGCATGAATACAACATACTGGCATGCACCAGGGAACTAATAGAAAGGTCTGAGGGGCCCAACTATATGCCCCCCTCCCCAGAAGAATGCACTTCAGAGGACAGCACTGAAGCTACTGCTTGGGGAGAGCACATTTGATTAAAGCACACAGGAGAAATGAAGTGGAATGAAGAGGGAGGGGAACACATCCAGGCCCAACAAGCCCTGAGGATGATATTACTGCTCAGAGCAGAGAGGAACATAGGGCCGGATACATCATGAGACACGATGTCCCTCACTGAACTATAGCACTACGGGGGACAACACTGGAGACACAGTGCGGGAGCTGTGCCAGATTTGACCCCATCACACTGGGCCAAGGCACCAAGGGCATGCAACAGAGCAGCAAGAGGAGCAAAGTGATGAAATCCCCGGGGAATACAAAAATAGACTTTGGAGACAGAGTGTGGCACCCCATCAGACTTGACGGGAAAACACACCCAAAGGTCAAAAAACAGACTGGAACTATTTATGGGCTTTTCCTTTTTTGTAATTGACTTTCTTTTTTTGTTATTTTTTTGTTTTGTTTGTTGTTGTTGTTATTGTTCTTTTGGTTTTGTCTGCCTTTGTTGTTTTGTTTGGCTGTGCCTGATTTTTGCACTTAGTAATGTCTCTGTATGTCTATCCAGATAAGATAGGCAGGATAAACAATTCAGAGACCAAAACAACAGAACAGATGGTTCCTGGAGGATATGGGAGAGGGGGAGGTAGGGGGAAAAAGGGGATGGGCAACCAACCCAGGGACATGGGAACAACAAGTGAACTAAAATCAATGGAGAGAAGGGCATAGGATGCCTAGTGGAGCTTAATCAAGGGAAATGTAGCAGTGAGGAATTACTAAACCTGAATGAAAGATGAACATGATGGTGGAACAAGAGGAAAGTAAAAGGAAATAGAGGAAAGAACCAGGAGGCAAAGGACATTTATAGAAGTCTAAATACAAGTATGTACACATGTAAACATATTTATATATAATGAGAGGGGAAAAGATCTATGTACTCATATCTTATATGTTAAGAATTAAGGTTTCAGGTGGACATTGGGCTCCACTCAAGTACTCCTTCAACACAAGAACGCTCTGTTTTAATAATCTGGCACTCTATGATTCTCACCTTTCTAACAAGATCTCTGAAGACAAAATGGGTGCATAAGCAAAAAAAAAACAAACAAAACCCCAAAACCAAAAAAACTGAAAAACTGATGGTGCCCAGCTATAAAAAAATATAGCATCTGGGATCTTAAAGGCTTGAAGATAAACAAGGGGCCATCTAGTTGAGAAGCAACAAAGCACACATGGAAGAAGCATGCCATCCTGTGTGATCATGAGGTGTTGATGGAATCAGGTATCAGGCAGTAGGACTCAGAATAAAACCATACAGAATAAAACTCAAGGTGAATGGCGGTGGAGGGGAGGGACATGGAGTGGAGACCCAATACCCATCTGTACACAATTGGACATCCACTCAGAGAAGGGTCACAAGGAAGAGATGACCCAGTCTGGGTGCAGTACAGAGCAGATGAAATACACAACCTTCCTCTAGTTCCTTATGCTTCCTTCCCCTCACCATCATGACCTCAGTTTTACCTTACAAATCGGATTACAGCAAAACATGCACACTGCTACAGATAAGAGCCCGCAACACTGGGATTCCAGGATAGATAAAACCTTCAGGGCCACCAATAAGAATAGAGATACTAGGAGGATAAGGGGAAGATGAGGGGAGAAAGAGAGAATCAATCACAAGGATCAAATTATAGCCCCTTTCCAGGGGTCCGAACAACGGAAAAGTGGGTGAAGGGCAATAGAGACCAATGTAAGATATGAAAATAATAATCAATAATTTATCAAGGGCTCATGAGGGAGGACAGGATAAAATGAGGAGCTGATATCAAGGACTCAAGTAGAAAGAAAATGCTTTGAAAATGATGATGGCAGCATGTGTACAAATGTGCTCGACACAATGGATGATTGTGTGGATTGAGATAAGAGATGTAAGAGCCCCCAATAAAAGTATTTAATTTTAAAAAAGGGGGAAAGATTACACATTTTGAAAATGATGATGGCAACAAATGTACAAATGTGCTTGACAAAATGGATGGATATATGGTTTGTTATGAGTTGTACGGGCCCCCAATAAAATTATTTAAAAAATTTACACTTTCAATGAAGTTTTCTGACTCTTCAGACAAATATACCCATTTGATCAAAATTCCAGGTGCAAGAAAAAGCCATTTGGCATGGATACTATGTTTTGCTTTGTGTCTTTTTGTTGTAACTTTGCCTCCTTTGATAATTTAATCGAAAGCATGCCTGCACTAGGCATTTTTCCTGGATTCAGAGTCAGGAGTTTAATCAAGTTACAGTTATGTGCTCTTTATGAATGCACCTCTCTGACTCATGGTTTACAGCCCTTCCCCCACACGAGGTATGAGAAAGTCATTTTCTTAAGTAAAGCTATGCTGTCAAAGTTTGATCATGGGTAAATATTATGGGGTTTATTATAGTTGAATTGTTTGTTTGCTTCTGCAAGTCCTAGAAGCATGTAAGAACTAAATTCTATAGTGAAAAAACTTAATGAAAGATACCGACTATGTAACCTATCAAATAGACAATTAAGATCGAAGTTTGTATCTGACACGTTTTCAGAAGATTTATGTCTATTGTATTTTTATTCATTCAGTTTCAGGTCAAAGTCTTTATAATGTATACTAATAAAACAAAAGTCGTGCTACATTTGCAACATGATAAATAAAATAAAATCTCATGAAAGTCTTCATTTAAAATCTACCCCCACCTCCCCCACCCCGCCAAACAAAAAAGATTTACAATTTCTGAAACTCTATGTGGCAGCTCTACCCTTTCTGAAAGGGTATAAGTCAGAATCGAACTGCGGAGGGTAGATTTTTTTTCATTTTAATATTTATAGAAGTAGGCTGCCACATCTTCCTCTTGCAGAACGGCTGACGGTTTCAAATCACCAATCCCTTGGTCAACAGCTGAGCGTATACCCATTGCCCCATCAGAGCTTCTTTGTATCTGTTGTATATTGCAATTCCATTATAATTCCAATTTATTTAAGAATCATTGGAAAAATAAACTCTGGCTAGATAGAGCAATATTTATTTTAAAAGAGTATTTAAATGAACTGAAAATGATTGGTATGGTTGTCTACGCTTTTTTTGAATTTATCTTAAGGAATACAGGTAAATGTTAACAGCATTTAAGGCACATTTTTAAACTCAAACCTTATTGGCCTCTGGATTTAGAAGTAAAGAGATAAGCTCTGGTTGAAATTAAATAGTCAGCTTGAACTAAATACCTAACTTGAACTCATATTTAGTAGATAGAACAATGCTATAGTAAATTGCCAGGCATTTAGTTTAGCTTGGTGGAATGTTTTGATCATTACAAATTATACACAAAGTGATGAGATCTTCAATATCAAGGCTCTGAAAGAAAGAACTTTCACAAAGAATTTCTACATGATTTATATTTAAAATACAGAGTACTTCTTTAGGGGAAAAATGATTTAAGTGGGTATGTAACATAAACCTCACAGCTTTTCTGTAGTAAAGGGGAAAAGCTGGAGGATTTTAAATCTATCATATGCTCAAGAACGAAAACACTAAGATATATATATATTCCTGTAAAACCAAATTTAAAGACTCCAACTATCCCACACTGAACAGTGAGTCTGTAAGCAGAGAAATAAGCAAGGAATCATAACTGGCTACAAATGCTTGGAACAGATCTATTCCCCATTAAGACAATTGGGTTAATATAAAATTCCTTTTTTCAACATGGTTGTGCCTAATTTGAAGTTCACAGTAATTATTTAAAGGTCTTAATCCTTTTTAATCTGAAAACATATTTTCTATTGGGAAAAATATTTTGTGACACCTTTGATAATATATAGAAAAGCAGAAATTGAGAATTAAGGGTAAGTAGTATTGTTTCATTTATCAATAGAGAACTTTTTCTATGAAATGAAGTAAAGACTGCTTCAAATATGTATTATAATAATAATAACTGACTACAGTTCTTGCTGATGTTTTCCAACCTATTTTGACAAACGGAATGAAATACAAACTGGATAAAAATTAAACAGGGAAAGAAAACATTTAGAGTAACTGGAAAGACATCTAAGCTACTGTCCATATCATTTAAAAAATTCAGTGAATTTATATTATTATTATTATGATAAAATTAGAAAATGAAATATTAGGTAACTATACTGTAATGTTTCCTAGCATCAGCTTTTTTATACACTTCGTAATTTTAATTATAGTTATTTGTAAATTGAACTAAAATTGAACAATTTTAAGTCCTTTTTTGTAGGTCTGTGTATCTGAAAGATCATTTCAAAGTGGGGAAGAACAAACTTCACTGATATAGCAATATACAATTAGTACAAACAGCCACTTTTTTATTCCCATTTATACATTATTCAATATGTTTTGGGTTATTTTATCCTTTTAGGGTCAAGATATGTTCCCACTTTTATATTATATGAATCCTCCAATGAGTTTACACAACCCTTTTTAAGACTTTAGTTGAATTATCATAATGTTTATAGTCAACTGAGTGAGCTTCACATTCACCCATTTTATAGCATTATCAGTTTTCTTGGACCCTAACTTTGAATTTTAATCAACAGTCTAATGAGCAATGAGGTATCTGTTTTATGTTTTCCATAACTGTTGTTAAAATAAAAAATGCCAACAGTAAATCAATTTCTTTTGTTTTTGGACATTCATACTTAGTTGAATGCCTAAATTAATAACTGACTCTGTGTTCTCAGTTTTCTCAATGACTGATTCATTAAGTAACTTTGGAGCCCTTGGGATCTCACATGGAATTAATGCATTTTTCATCAGAACACTGTATAACATTTATCTCATGGGTAAGTTAAAATCTAGCATTCACCAAGCAACCTACTGTTTGTTCTTATGTTAATGAGGAGGCAAATTGGAAATTTCCCTAGGTAATCTCAGTGCCAATTATTTATGAACCACTGACTCCGACATGACATTTCCGAGTGACAGCTCTCAATGCTTTTGTTTACAAGTTTAAATATGTGCAGGGTGATTTAAAAGGCTTTAAATCTTAAGGTTGGCAAAAGTAAATTTCAAGGGATAAAAATAGTGAAACGTGAATATCTGGCATCTTGGTTGTCAATCTATTTTTGACCAATATAATTTGTAAAGGAATATTTTATAGACAAACAAAACTTATTCATATTTTAATTCCATTATTGTGTTGTTGCTCTTAAATGAAAAACATGCCATTCCCCAAAGAATTCCATCTAAGTGATGTATATAATTATGACTTTTTTTTTCTGAATTACCATCAGAAAGAATAAATTTGGACACAACTCAATGCAAAGACACTGAGTGAAAGAATGGTGGCTCGACATTGTTTTCAAATCTTTTCAATGGGGTTGCTTTACGATAGTCACTGAGCCATGAATTCTCTGATGTTTATACTGATGATGGGTATACTTCAGTGATGGGATGTCATTGTGGAAGATAAACTTATTTTCCTTTTTTTTTTTTCACTGTTAAAACTTTTCTCTTTATTGCTTTTAAAAAGGCTATGCAGCATACAGCCTAACAGCACAGTGACTGTGCTTGAGCGCGTCACAGTGGAGCTCTCGGGGTCGATAAACTTATGTTCAGCAGCTGCTCTCTTTCCACTCCTGGTTAGGAATGGTCCTGTCACCAACAGCACTGTACTTCAAAATACATTTTGAAATGTCCTTTTTGATGATAAATACAATGCCATTCCTCTTGATTGTGTCATACCTGGCAGAGTAAATCATATGATTTTCTGATTGAAAATGGCCATTTCCGCTCACCAACATTTCGCATATTAAAATTTATGTGATCCGTTTTATTTTTGACACATTCCAAATTTTCAAGTTTCACACTGGGTCCTGCGTTTTGACTATTAGTAAATGATTGTCGTAGTTTCTTTTCAGTTTTGAGTCATTCCTCATCAGCAAATGAAGGTCCCAAAGGCTTTACTCCATTGAGGTTATATTTGTCACCTTTGCTTTGAAAAGGCAGCTTTCCCTCGGTCATTGTGTGCCTTCCGACCTGAGGGGCTGCTGTCATATCTCGGAAGGCCATATGAAGTAATTCACTACATCCCAATAGCTGAGAAGGAAGCCAGGAAGGTTGAGTAATCCAAAGTGAATATTTTAGAGATAACTAACATTTTTATGTATGATTTTCTTTTCTATTAGTATTTATAATTTTTCTTACTGATACACTATAAAAGTCCCAGATATTGTGATATGAGTGTTTTTGCTAAAAATGTCAATATTTGCCATAAGTATTATAAACCTATTTCAGTCCAATTGCTAGCGTATCCTCTTATTATGCTAAATTAATTAAAAACTTTTATTTAAATTTTCAAGTTTATTTTTATTCTATTTCTTCTACTGAATTTTTATTTAGAGTTTTTCTGTTTAACTACCACACACTCAGGCATAATTAATCCTATATGTTTACATTATTAAATGAATTCATAGATCATCAATATTGGTATAATACCTAGTGGATTGAAATGAACATGTGCAATAAGGTAAAGAAGGAGCCCTGGTGCTGCAGTGGTTAAGTTCTCTAAGGTTATATCAAGGTCAGCAGTCCAAATCTACCAATGGTTCTACAGAAGAAAAAACTGCCAATCTCCTCCTGCACCTACTACAGCCTAGGATGACCTACCAAGAAAACAAAGGGTGTGATGTGGTTCACCTCTCTGCTAAGGTCAGGGCTTAATCCTGTCCATTAGTGCAACAGAGAAATGCCTTCAAAATTGGATTATAACCACAGATATAGATTCCATAATTATAGTATATCACATAAGGAATTATGTTTAGAAGAGCCATGTTAGTTGATCACATCTCAAAAACTATATTTTCCCCCAAAGGTAAATGCAAAAATTAAATGATCTCTCTGCAGAAGATTGTTTTCTATAATGTCATTCTGGATTACATTGCTCCTGATTTTCGCCAGGCAAACAAAATGAATATATTAGTATGACTTGTTCACCATAAAATGTATGTACGTATTCATATACTTCGAAAATATACTCAAACTTCTAGGTTAGTTTCTATATTTCTTGTAGAATAAACTTAAACCACTGAGGAGGACAGAGACCCCTGTTTTACATGGAGTGCCTGGGGAGAAAAAAATCGAACTCACTGCCTTAGAGTTGGTGCTGACTCATAGCATTCCTATAGGACCAGTGACAATTGCCCCTGTGATTTTCAGGACTCTAACTCTTAGAGTAGTAGAAAGCTCGGTCTTCCATTGAAGGAACAATTGGTGCTTTCAAACTGCTAACCTTGCTGTAAGCACCCTGACATGTAACTACTGCGCTTCATCCTAGTGCATGAAAAACTAAGGCTTATCAACTATTTGCCAAGATGGCAAAATAGACATAATTAGGGCTAACAATATTTAAATACAATTTCAATTGGAATCCCTAGAGATGTTAAAGTCTCCTGCATGCAACATTAGTGCTCAGTTGCTAACATAAAGATTGATTGATCAAACCCACTCAATGCCACTGAGGAAGAAAAGTGTGGCAATTTGCTATCTTACAGATTACAGGCGAAAACCACTGGGGAGATATTTTCCTGTGTCACACATGCAATCAACAGACATCAAAATCAACTAGCAGGCAACAGGTCTTTGTTCATGTGTTTTACTTTCAAACAAAGGAAGATTTGAAAGAAGATTTCTCTTTGGAGATAATTCTGTATGAGTTAGTACTGCAAGATTTGTGGCTAATCATTGATTGTTTATCCAATTGTGTCACCCAGGCAACCCTTCATCTGATTTTGCTTTTGTGGGAAGTTGAGCTGTTATTGATTCATAGCAAATGTATATGACAGAATAGAGCAATGAGGGTCTGGTGCGCTGAAAACAAAAGCACACCTTCACCAAAGCCATTATTCTGTGTATAGTAGTGATCTCGAAAAGAGCGAAAAATTCAAACACCATTGGAAGACTCTGTTTATGGTCGCTGTCTGAAGTGGTCAATGGCCCAAAGCAGATGCACCCGAGACTGTGACACAGACACTATGTGACAAACCAAAGGAACCAGGCTGAAACTAGATGCCAAAGCAAGGAAACCAGGAGGGAACAGAGGAGCAGCCTGAGACAGAGAGCGAAGCAGGGCACCCCGCTGGCTTCCTAACCCTCAGAGGCAGAGGCCAAGGGAACAAGCAGCTGAGAAGACGAGGACTGTCAGAGAGACTGACTGCTGGCTGAGGAGAGGAGAGGGGTGGATCGATGAATGATCAAACCCAACACAAAATTTGAGTGTCATGGGAGGAACAATTGGTGTCATAGTATGTAAGAACGATGGAGGTAATGTTATGTCCGATTCCTGCCTCTTGGCAATAGGGCAGACAGAAGAGGTCAGAGATGGCCAGCCAAGCTGTTTATATACTTTTTAAAAATATTCTTTATGTAGACAAATGGAGGCTGTGGGTGTGTGACAAAAAAGAGAAGACCTAGGCACTCATTCAACATATTTTCCTTCGAAAAGTGCTTCGTGTTGTACTTACTTCAAGTCTAAGGAGCGTTCCGTTATCATTTCATGAGAAAATGCTTTCTACATGTTCCAGAGCATTTCTTAAACTTCTTCAAAAATTTTCAGGTCAGATCTCAACCTTTAAAGACCTGGGTTAGTAGCAAGATCCTCTGCAGATTGTCTCCAATAAAATAGTTCTGATATTTCTATTCTTGTCATAAAGAGGTAGGTGTTTAACCTACAATTTTGATCTATATGCTTTCTGTTTAGTCTCAAAACAGAACAAAAAGCTTTCTTTTTTTAACCTTTCATAATCCTTCTACTATTTCTCTTATTTATTTGGAAGAATAATCATGGAAAATAAAACTTACAAGGAAAATTCCAAATTATTCATCCTTTACCAGATAAAAGGAGGGAAAGTTACATTTCAAAGATATGTTAATTAAACCAACGCTGCTTGGAATAAGACTAAGCAACTAGTTACTGTATCTTTCTCTTTCTCTCTCTCTCACACACAGAGTGATTTCAAAAGGTTAATGGACAAATAGAATTAAAAAAAAACCCACATCTTTTTGAACAACCTTTGTATGTGCTGACTCACCTTGACATTGTGGTCAAGAGAACTACATACATGGCACACTGCCAGGTCCTGCACCACCCTCATCACCTTTACGTTTAAGCTCATGGCTGCAGTCACTGTGTCAGTCCCTCTTGTTGAGGGTCTTCCTCATTTTTGCCCGTATGCTCCCTTAGTAAGCATAGTGTCTCCTTGCTGGGACTGGCCTCTCCTGCTAACATACTTAACGGATGTGAGGTGAAGTTTCACCACCCTTGCTGCTAAAGAACATGCTGGCTATACTTCCTCCAACACACATAGGCACGTGCTCTTTTGAAAGTCCATGGAATTTTCAATATTTGGGGGCACCAATATTGTTCAAATGCATTCATTCTTCATAATTTTTCTGTTGAATGATCATCAAGCTATCACCTGCGTATGATACAAGTGGAAATGCTATGACTTAGGTCAGGCCTAGTCTTCATAGGCTTCAAAGTGACATCTTTGACCTTCTACATTTAAAGAGGTCATTTGCAACAGACTTTTCTGGTACAATGTGTTGTTTGATGTCTTAACTGCTGCTTCCATGTTATATATGGAAATTGTACCCTCTTTGATAGGTAGGCACATGTCTTAATTGATCTTGCTCTTCCAGACATTACGTGAAAGTTCATATACAGTAGCCATCAATTAATCTTGTGTTGAGTGATGGCATGATCTGTACTGACAATGCGTACTGTCCATTTACATTTGATTCCATGTCTGCAGTTTCCAGCAGTGTGTGCCACTTTGCTGAGTGCCTCATGCACCAAATGCTTTTGATTGGTCACGTATGTGTTCTCTGTCCCTTGCCTATACTTATGCAGCAGGCACTAATCTGACATCATTCCAGTTCTCTCTTATTCTTGTCTCAAAGTCACACTTGCACTTTGCCCAACTGTCCATTAATAATTCTTACAGCTTTGGGGAATTTAACCTTTGGCTTTAGAACCACAATTTTAATTACCTCACTCTTCACTGTAATGGTCTTTCAGGGAGTGCTGCATGACCACAGAGCTATAAGGGCATGCACTTTTCAGTTTGTATACTCTACTTGGATTTATGAAACACGGTGGCTACCCAGAGCAGGAATCAAAATGGCCTCTGCGGTTGCTACCGTGTCTATGATGGTAAAATATCGAAGCACAGAGATTAAGGTTAAAAAGTTAAAGAGTATGCCCCATCCAATCCTCCTTCATTTCCCTTAGACCATGGCGAAAAGGCATAGCCATGCTCATAAAAATAATCCCTTTATTTTATTGTATTTTTAATAAGAAAAATGCAGGTTTATAATGTGTCTGTCTTTGTGTGTGTGTGTGTGTATATATTTTATCATCATTGTTACTGTAACTACGGTTTAATGACAAAGAAAATTGCCGTAAGGAGGGTGGCAAACTCATTCTATTTGTCAAATTTTTTAACTCCTAGAAAATGGCTCACTCTCTTTCAGACTTCTTTGTGACAAGCACAGTGTCAAGTGTCATTTATA
>NW_022106084.1:1841174-1841949 GCF_000313985.2 Echinops telfairi
ACTGCCCCTGTGGCTCCTCTCCACACAGGATCTCAGATGTGCTTCACCCCTGGCTCTTCCTTCTCGGTGGCCACTATCTTTTCCTGTTTCTGAAAGACTCATTTTATACTCAGTGGAAGTGCAAAATTGACCAAGTCCTTTGTTTAGAATGCTCACTGTGCACTTTATTGACCTTCAGAAAGGTTAATCCTAAGAAAAATAAAACATTACCAAAGGATCTCAGCCCCAAATCACTGCAAATAAAGCAATTTCTCTAAGTAGTTTTGCCTCGAGTTGACCTGACTGAGGAAATGCCTGTGATGAGAGCCTGTGCGTGCTCTCCACTCTCATCTCTCTCATAATTCCCTTTCTTCTAACTGCACACAGAAACCCTAATGCTTAACCGATGTAGATTCTTACCAAAGTGCAGTGTCTCTGTCTAGGTAAAAAAGTTCAGATCAGTGAGACACTGGTTATTAATGCCTCCTTTGATTAAGGTACCATATCTTTCTCCGTGCATACAGATGTGTTTTCAATACAATTTGATTTTCTGTATGAAAGAGCCATGTATCTAAAGTTGTTATGGATTTACATATATTTGTTCAATTATGGGTTCAAATCCTTAAAATAAAATTAAATATTCTAGAAAAAAGGATTTCTCTGAAAAGTGGGCAAATTTGTAATTTCAATACATATTTGTGCTATAAAGTTCAATTTGGTAGCTGCTAAGATTTTAAAACACAAAGATAGAATCTTAGAATAATATTATAAGGAAAAATAAAAGGAAATATGAATT
>NW_022106084.1:1842284-1862512 GCF_000313985.2 Echinops telfairi
GTTCCCCCTTTCTCCCTCACCTTCCCTCCACCCTCCTGGTATCACCACTCTCACCACTGGTCCTGAGGGGTTCTTCTGTTCTGGATTCTCTGTGTTTCCAGTTCTTATCTGTACCAGTGTACATCCTCCAGTCCAGCTGGATTTGTAAGGTAAAATTTGCATCATGATAGTGGGGGCGGGTAAGAAGCATTCAAGAACTGGAGGAAAATTGTATGTTTCATCATTGCTACCATGCACCCTGACTGGCTTGTCTCCTCCCTGTGGCCCTTCTGCAAGGGGATATCCAATTTCCCAAAGATGGGCCCTGGATCCCCACTCCGCACTCCCCCTCATTCACAATGCTATTATTTTTTTGGGGGGGTGGGTCTTTCTTTTTAAGATTTAAAATAATCATTTTATTAGGGGTTCATACATCTATTTTCACAATCCATACATACATCATTTGTGTCCAGCACATTCGTACATATGTTGCCATCATCATTCTCAAAACACCTGTTTCTACTTGAGCCTTTGGTATCAGCTCCTCATTTTTTCCCTTCCCTCCCTGCTTGCCCCTCCCCTTGAACCCTTGATAGTTTATAAATTATTCTCTTGTTTATTTTTAAAATAAATGATGCTTGATCATTTACAAACACATTGTTATTGCTATGGTCTTTGTACTTCATTGCACTCATTTAAAATAATGTATCAGTATTTATTTAAAGTGGCCATGAACCTGTGGCTGGCACACACCTTAACTAGTTTCTATGGAGATGATTCTGACTCAAAACAATCCTACAGAAATTCCTCAGTATAATTTCCAAGGCTATTCTCTTTAAGGGAGTAGAGGCTACATCTTTCTTCCTAGGAGGGTTGATGTGTTTGAATGTCTGACCTTTCTATTAGCAACTGACCACTAAACTGTTTTGCCTCCCAGGCTCCTGGGTACAGACCTTCAAGAGCCACTGGCTTTGAATGGATTCTAACTCACATTGACCTATATGTCAGAGGAGAACTGCCCCAAAGGGTTTTCAAACAGTAAATCTCCGGGAAGTAGACTGCCCTCACATCTTTCTCTATGGGAAGAACCTGGAGGGCTTAACTAGTGACCTTTCAGTTCGCAGCCCAGTGCTTAATGCATGGTGTCATCAGGGCTTCTTTGGGATGAACTTTATTGCTGCTCTTAATGTTAGATGACATCAAGTGTACTTTACATCCCAGCAATGCTATGTACAACACGAAGGAATACTGCTTATTGCCATACTATGGCAACAATTTTATGTTCGAACTCATATTTCACTGTCCTTTTGCTTTACCAAGCATAATATTCTTTTTCAAAGTCTGGTCTTTTTCTTAATAACATGCCCAAAGTCAATGGTCAATGAGATGAAGTCTTACCATCCTTCTTTATAATGATCCTTCTCGTTGTACTTCTTTCAAGACAATTTGTCTTATGCTTCTGGAAGTCCAAATGGTACTTTTAATATTTTTGCCAACATCATAATTCAAATGCATTAATTCTTCTTTGTTCTACTTTTTTTCAGTGTCCAACTTTCACATGCGTATCAGGCACATGGAAAGACCATGACTTGGGTCAGGCACACCTCAGTCTTCAGAGTAGCATAATTCTTTTTCAATACTTTACCGAGATGTTTTGCAGCACATTTACCCAGTGCAATGGTTCCTTTGATCACTATTTTGTTGATTTCATTGACATTGATTGTGCATCCAATCAAGATAAAATCCTTGAAAATATCAATCATTTCCCCATTTTTCTTGATGTTACTTATTGGTTCAGTTGTGAGGATTTTGGTTGTCATTACCCTAAATTATAATACACATTAAAGATTGTAATCTTTTATCTTAATCAGCAATTTTCAAGTCCCCCTCATGGTTAGCCAGCAAGATTGTGTTATCTCTATATCAGGGATTGCTAATAAGCCTTCCTCCAATCCTGATGGCACCATGTTCTTCAAATAGCTAGCTTCTCTGTATTTGCTCAACATACAGATTGAATAAGTGTGGTGATATAAGTAGGATAAGTAAACAATACTAATGACTTCCTGAATAATTAGGATGATTTTGAAATTGTCATTTATAACACAAATATAGATATTGCTTATAAATGAAAACAACTAAAATATAGGGAATATTAAAACTTCTACAGTAATGTCATATGCTATATTCTATGTGCCTCATTAATGGAAAGTATTTACTTACTTTATAAATAGATATATTCACAATAAATACACACATTCACAATATATTTCTAATATATTGTGAAATTACACTTATGTGAAAATTGATATATTTATCGAAAAGAGTTAATTAATTTGATTAGAATTTTCAAATTCCAACATAATGGTATTGTGAGGGGAAACTATTACACACTAAAAATTTCTGATTTAAATATGTAAAAGACAAAACCCAGTAGAAATGGATATTTAAGTTGGGTGTTTATTTAGAGTAGTGAGTAAGACTATTATTATTTATTTAGCAAACAATGTCATATGACAATAAAGAAATGATGAAGTTTGAAATATGCTATACTCAAGTACTTGATTTTGGAATGTCAACAATATCTACTGCAAAATAATAAAGTGGAGCTGACTAATTTGCTCATTCAGAGTTGTAAGTAATTATTTTTTTTACCATTTAAACAAATTTAGTATCAGGTTAATAATGTCTACGTTTTCCCTTTTGACTTCTAGTGCACTGTAGGAAAGCAGTTCTGCATACAAATAGTTAAAATTCCCCAAAACAAAGCAAAATAAGGGAGATTCCAGGTGTGTATGTAGTCATATAGGAGAAATAGATGTAGTCAATAAGAGAAATAGTTATATACCTGTCCATATTTTATTATTCAACAAAAACTAATATTAAATGAAAAGTTTCTAAGTTTATAGAATGAGATTCATGAATATGACTTATGAAACACTTTTTAAAGGATGGTTTAAATTGTTATTTTGTATATATTCATAAATAACAAATGAAGAGCGTAAATGAATTAAACTGTCCACACAGGGAGGTTTGCATTTTTGACAATTCTAAAATAAAGTTGTCCTGACCTATGGCATTATTTACAAACTTCTGCACAATATAGCAATAAAATAAAAATTCTTATCTCACTTGATAATAGAAAACAATAATAAATATATTTTTCTTCATGCTCAAATGAGGTAACATGATTCACAATTTGAGAAGGAAGAAATACTATTAGTGTTAATATGTTCTTTGGATATTTTTGAATGCTTGGATATTATATGAGTGAACCTGGATAATATGAAGACTTTAATAAAATATTTAGCAAATATCAAGGAATGACTTGCAAGAATAGTGAAGTAGCCAAATATTTATGTAAAACTGCAGTTGTCTTTAAACAATTAAACATTACCTACCAAATCCCAAGCTTTATACAATAGCCAAAGTAAAACATAAGATATCACTCATTGATTAAAAGTATTGTGATTGCCCCAGATGGTAAATTGGAGTGGTTATTTCTAACGGTAGAGCAAAACCAACAAGCTGAAAAGTAAACTCCTTCTAGGAACGCATCTGCTTCAAATTAATAGAGAGATGCTATTCAAAAGACAAGTATTTTAACAGAAAACTTAAAAAGTACTGTCGACAATTAGATGTTTATAATCTATATGGTATGTTTTCCCTCATTTTACATGATTGCATAGCCAGATGAGTTAATTTGTTCTTTCTCACAGAATCAAGTTCCCAAAGAATGATAAATTTAACATATATATGTATATGATATACTAAAAAATCCAATATATTTTTTAAAAGCCTGCAGGCATAAAATCTTAACTTCAAAAGCTTAAGACAAGAATGTGAAACAAAATGTATTGAATTATCCTGATTAGAGAGATGGAATTAACTTAAAGATGCTCCTTTCTTTATTATTTGGGGTGGATAATCCCCACATCTCAAAATCTTGAGGAATCCATAGGAATTTATGAAGAATTTTATTAAGATTTTCATAATTTTCCATGTGAAATTTTGGAATAACCTAGAATATTTCTTCATGATAACATGTATAATTGTGTTTAACAGAAAGCAAATGCGTAGGCCTTGTATTATTTCTGAGATGTGAATGAATAAGGACTTGCATTACATTTTTTATCAATATTGGCTACTTATTACTAAACTTTTGCCATTCTTTATCCTATCTCTTAAAATACACTTCAAATACTTTTCATGTTATGTCAAATTTAGCAAAGTGCTATATAATATTGCTTCCAAAATGAAATATCTTGGATATAATATCTAGAGCAACATAAATGGCACAGTTTTGTTGGATATGGAAAAATACTTATTAAAAGAAATATTAGATAAGATAGTCAACATTAAGTAAACATTTATCTTGAGAACTTGAATAGACTAATACTATTCTACTGTATAGAAAAATTAATTATCAAGATGACATAAAAATAATTCTAGATGTCCCATATATTCAGCTTTTATTAAGAGTTAATTAGGGAGAGAGAATTATGCATCACAGCTATAAATTGAGTGAATTATATATATTTATTTTATATCACTGGAATAAATCAATACAAATTGTCTCAGCAATTCTGTCTTTACTTTAGATAAAGCTTGTTACATATGACAACTGGAAAATAATTTCCAAAATTTTCAGAGAACATTTAATTTTCAATTCTATCTTTGAAGATTTGACCTTTTGCTTTGTTACCATGAAAGGAAAAAGAAAAAGAAAATCATACAGAAGCAAATGAAGCTTCATGGTCAGAAAAATAATCCTGTATTTCAAAAGATGAAGTACAGATTTATCTTATGGATAAAGATGTTCAGAGGCATATTGAGTCTCCTTCATTATCTCAATTAAAATTTCAAGCACAAAATATATGTATAGTTCCACAAATTGAGAAATGTTGAAGGCAGGTATAAAATTTTAAATGCTTCCCCTAAAATCAATATCCCCCTTTTACTTTTATTTATTTATTTAAATTCAAATGTCAACTGCTTATAGTAGTATTTTTCTATCTACTTTGAAAAATTGAAATTCTGAAAATCCTTTTATTTTGAATTTACAGATGATGGGTGCATTGGTAATTATTGGAGATCAGAATGCAAAAGGTGTAAAAAATGAAGGAGAAATAGTATTTGGAAAATATGGAGCCAGTAACGGAAACAAAGCAGTACACATGACAAAATTTTGGATGACCAATCACTTGATTGTAGCAAATACCTGTTTTTGACAACACAAAAGTTACACATGGATTTCTCCAGATAAAATATATGGAAATCAAATTAACTACATTTGTGGAAAGAGACACTGGAAAAGCTCAGTATCAGCAGCCAGGGGCTGATTGTGGAACACACCATTAATTGCTCATATGTAAATTCAGGATAAAGTTGAATAAAATTTAAACAACTCCACAAGATCAATAATTCAAGCTTGCTAAAAGTGAGGAGGACTTGATGCCTTTGCTGATGGAGATGAAAGATTGAAGTACACAGTAGAGATTGCAACGCATTGTAAAGAAGATGAAAATTCTCACAACTAACAGGAAGCATCATGACAAATGGAGAAAAGATTGAAGTGCTCAAGGATATTGTCTTGCCTGGATCCACCACTAATGCACACGTAAGCAGCAGTCATGAGATCAAAAGATGCATTGCATTAGGCAAATCTGCACAAGACCTCTTTAGAGTATTGGAAAGCAAGGCTGTTAATTTGAGGTGGAAAATATGCCTGACCGTGATGTTACCCATTGTGTCATATCCATATGATTGCTGGTCATTGAGTAAAGAAAACTGAAGAAGATCCAATGCTTTGAATTGTGGTGCTGAAGTATATTAATAATACCATGAACTGTCAAAAGGACAAACAGATTTGTTTTGCAAGAAGTAGGGCCAAAGTGTTCCGTAAAGGAAAGGATGGTGGAACTTTGTTTTATGTACTGAGGACATATTGTCAGGAGAGATCCGACCCTGCAAGATACCATGTTGGTAAAATTGAAGGCCTGCAAGGAGAAGAATTGACACTGTGGCTTCAACAATGGGCTCACGCATACGAACAAGGGCGAGGGTGGTGCAGGACTAGGCAGCGCTCTGTTTTGTTCTGCATAAGTTCAGAATCAACTCAATGGCACCTCACAGCAATAACAACATAGATGAAAGGGATCTTGTCAAGGTATAGGAGGCTTACAATCTAATTTTTATATTCACTTGGATGTGTCTCAATCAGAATCAATTCCAGGACAGTGGGTTTTAATATATAAATGCTTTTTATTTCACTTTTTTGTTAAAGGACACTAGAAGTGACTGAAAACACCGATGTGATCAACTCAAAAACTGCTATTGAGTTGGATCCAACTAGGAAAGGGTAGACCAGCCCCTTTAAGTTTCAGAGTATTTAAATCTTTATTTGAGTACACAGTCTCATCTTTCTCCGCTTGATTGGCTTGCGGGTTTGAACCACTAACATATTGGTTAGCAGGTCAGTGATAGCCCTTTACTTAATAAAGATCCCCAAAAGGACACACACACACACACACCTGAAAACTGTAGTTAATAATTGTCTAATAGAATTTTCTAATTGAATGTTTGAAGTGCTTAAATTTAGGGAGTAATTGTTTGACATCAACAAATGTAAAGATAAAAAATTAAGGCACCGTTTTGGTGTTTGTATAAACTTAAAGAGCATTATACAAAGAGAATGGCAAGTAAATTCTTCATGTCTAATGTGGACTTCCAATAACTCTCACAAAGACAACTTTATAGGCTAATTACCATATCTTTCGTGATTTGGGTCACAACACAGAAATTGACAAAGCAAATTTAATTAAGTGGATTTGTTGTTTATATAAGCAAACACATAACAACAACAATGGCAACAAACAGTTAATGAATATAAGGGTGTATTTCCAAGACAAGAAGACTTTTTTTCTTCAATTGTGAATGTTTTTTTAAGTTTTCATAAAATGTATTTATCTCATTAATGCAGAGTGGAACACTACCGCAAAATGTAGTTGTTTGAAATGAGGAACACAGTAACACTATACTAATTTAGCAATTGCTACACATATAATCCAGTGACAGTATTACATTCAAGTTGTCCAAACATGACCACTCCCTTTTACTGAAATTCCTTCCCTTTACCAAAAACCCATTCCTCCCTAAAAATTCCATTCTTTAGAAAACTATCTTCCCAGGGTTATATACAAAACCCACTGGCATCAAGTCAAGTCTGACTCATAGCAATTCTACAGTTTTCTTCATCTTCAGTCGAGTAGCTGGTGAATTTGACCAGCAGTTCAATGTGTAGCCTAATACAACACCAGTCCTGCTGTGAGGGCTTTAAAAAAGGGAATGGAGAATTTCATTGCACTTTAGTGCTGTTTTCAAAACTTTTTGAGACCACCTTGTATGTATGGCCACATACATATATATTACATGTACATATACATACACACAATATAGATATTATGTCCCCTTTCTCCCTTCATGTTGTTGTTGTAGGTGGAGGCCATTGAATCGGTGTCCACCCCATCTGCACAGCAGAATGAAACGATGCTGGGCCCTGCACCACCCTCACCATTGTTCTCATGCCTGAGCCCATTGTGGCAGCCACGGTGTCAGTCTCTATCCTTAAGGGCTTTGGTCTCCTTGGCTGATCTTCTACTTTAACAAACATGATGTTCTTCTTCGGGGACTGGGTTATCCTGACAACATTCTAAAATATGTGAGACAAAATCTCGACATGCTTACCTCTAAGAGGAACTTTGGTCAAACTTCTTCCCAAAAAGATAGTTTTGTCTTTTTAGCAGTCGATGGTACTTTCAGTATTCTTGACCAGCACCACAATTTGAATGGATTGAATCTTCTTCGCCCTCCTTATTCAATATCCAACTCTCACATGCATATTAGCTCATGGAAAATACTGTGGCTTGTGTCAGGTGAACCTTAGTGCTCAAAGTAATATTCTTTTTTTGCAGTAGTCTAAATAGGTCTTGTGTAGCAGACATACCTGATGAGCGCATCTTTTGCTCTCGTGACTGCTGTTTCCTTGAGCATTGATTGTGGACCCAAGCAAGACAACCTCTTTGAAAACCCCCTGAATACAAATTCTTGAAAAAATATTGACTGAAACCTCAGTTAATTGCCAAATTGACACTTTTTGTGATTTGAGTTAATTCATTTAACTTTCTAAATACTCAAGTGATATTATCAGCCATATGAAGGGAAAAAATAATTTTCCTTTATATTTTCATTACTTTTGAAAGGATTACTGTGAAGATTATGCTGAAAGCTTATGGAAACCCATAGCATTAAGAACTCACAAAAGCTAATTTTACAGTTAACTAATACATTGGGTTACTGGCACAATTATGAAAAACACTATAAATGTATTCTCTTAAAAATATAGACTGTTAAATTAAATAATTAAAATTAATTTAAATAAATACATGCCATATAATTTGGCATACTGTTTATTTTCAAATTAATTCTTGTAAAATTTTATGTACAATATTATAAAGTCTATGGAGATCAGGGAAATTATTTGAGATTCTGTATTTTATTTATGCTTTTAACATAGTTATATTGGCATATACTTCACATATAATACAATTGAATCAGTCAATCATATTAAGAATAGTTGTGTAATCTTCACTACAATCAATTTCAGAATATTTTCTTCTTGTCCTAATTTTTGTAAGCTACCCATTTCCTTCCTGCTCCTGTGGCATGACCTTAGGCAATTATTTATCCAGTTACTGTCTTCATAGATTTGCTTGTCCTGGATTTTATATACAGAAAATCACACAAAGCACAAGCAGGAACAAAGAAACCAACAAATAAAACCAGCAACAAAAACTAGACAAAACAGAGAGCAGGTTAAATAGAAAAGAAAACAGACTATATTAAAGATGGAAACACCTTTAAAATTGGTCAAAGCAAGATCAAATGATACGGTATTGCATTTTAACCTAACAGCCTCTGTCATTATCACCTTAACAACACTTTCTGTCTGATAACAAGGCAATTCACAACCCTGGATTGTGGTCAAAGGGGATTCACCCCAATATTAATCCATTTGAGAACCCTGCAAATGAAATTGGGGGTTCCACTGTCATCTATAAATTTCTGCAAATGAGGTGTTCACAATTTAAGCTCTGCTGCCATTCTCTCCTGCAGATTTGGACCCCACAGATGGTGTACTTAGTTAACATCTCCCTTAGATGGCTACCTTTTCAAAGGGGACACTGTTCTTTCTGACAGCCAGGAACTAAATGTTGGTGTAGCACTCATTCTCAGTGATCTCTTCCACAAGAGATCGGGTAAAGCCAGATCTTAAGAGATCGGCAATAATCAGGTAGGGCCATGTCATGAGAAATTACTGTTGTAAGATTGGGGCTAGAATTAAGGATGATCGCCAAACCCATTAATGTATGTATGTTTTATATATGTCTCTGGATCATGTTAGGGTCACTATTCTTATTTAATGATAGAGAACATTATAAATCATCATTTTTGGGCATAAGGTAATTTAGACAAGGGATATAATTTAAAATACAGATGAGAAAAAGAAATTATACAGGTATAGGCTGGCTTCAGGCTGCAATACCTGGATTATTAACATGTACAGATTAAATTCTTATGTGAATGGATGCTATTTACACAAACAATGAGGGTTGATGATAGGGCACACATGTCAATCACACTCATTCACAAAGTCAGAACCATGCCTACTAGACTAAGACATGTCAACAGAAAGCCAGGTGGTGCTGTTCAGCACCAGTGAGTCAATTCTGATTCAGGATGGCCCCATGTGCACCAGAAGAAAACACCGCTGGTTCTGTGCCATCTTCACACCTGTTCTTGTGCTTGAGTCCATCCACGCAGCCAACATGTCAGTCCATCTTGCGGTAGGCCTTCCTTCCTTTACTCCATTTTCCTGATACTTATTCAAGCATCATGCCCTGCTTCAGGGACTGGTCTCTCCAAATATTATGTCCAAAATACGTCAGATGACGTCTTGCCATCCTTGTCTCTAAAGAGCATTCTGGTGTTCATCTTCTAAGAGTTTTATTAGTTCTCTAGGAAGTACATGGTATTTTCAATATTTCTTGCCAGCACCTAATTCACATTTTTTCTTCAACAAAAAAAATTTTACTAGGTAAAAAATATACTTAGTATCTGAAAGTAATTATTTAGAAACTTATAGAAATATGGTATTTACTAGAAGTTGAATTCTTACCTATGTTCCCTTTGGATATCAATATGGTTAGTACATATTTAAAATACTTGCTCTACCAATATCACAGAATTAAATATTTCAGGAGAGTATTGAAACCTTTGATTTTTCCCAACAGTTTTATTGGCATGTTATTTTCATATCATGCAATTCAATCATTCAATCATATCCAGGACAATTGTACAAGCATCACCATGTCAATCTTAAAGCATCTCCCCACACCCCCGCCCCATGGTTAAATATCCTTTAAAATGAGTATCAGTTCTGGTGCTCCCTCCCCACCCCTGCCTTCATTATTTACTCCCCAAATCCCCTTTCCTTCCCTATTTCCCACCCCAACCCCTGAATTCCCTTTAACCCCTTGTCTTGGTTATTTTCATTATGCATCCACTCCTCCAGTGCTTCACAGCTGGGAAACCCAGCAGAAAACAGTGAAAAATAAAATTGCATTAAGGTGGTTAGGATAGGATCATATTAGTATAAAGACAAAACTACAATTAATGCAAATGTAAATAAAGATCCCCATTTACATTAAAAAAGCCAGCTTGGGGCAGGGTGGGGAGGGAATCTGTCATGGAACAAGTAAGAGGTACTTGCACCTAGTTCAAATTCAGATCATATCTATAGGGAGGTCAGCCCAGCATAATCAAGATTGCAATGGTCTCTGCCTGATCGTAAGGCTGTTTGGGACTCCTGTCTTTAGCTAGAATGGATCTGCCAGGGGCTCAGTCTCACTGGATACTCTGCAGATGGGTTTTGGGCTCCCACTATCTTCCATAGCCTTCTACAAATTGGGTGTTCATAATTTTAGTTCTGCTACTTTTCTCTTCACCATATATGAATTTTGTAATTGTCATCTTTGTATCACACAAGCTGGTGTGCTTCTTCCATGTGGACTTAGTTGACTCCTCACTTAGATGCTGCTTGTTTGAAAACAAGCCTTAAAGACCCAGACACTATTGTGATTGATAGCTGGGCACCATCTACTTTCTTCACTACACTTTGCTGTAGCATTCTTATCTTCAGTGATTATTTCATGAACGTGATTATCGAGCCGAGTCATGATGTAAGAACTAATTGTTCTTAAGTTAAAGCTAGAATTTTTTTTCATATAACTGACTAAAATAAGCACCCTTTTAATTACTGATTATTAAAATGACATACATAACTATGCTTATAAATATATATTTAGTTGCAATATTAATGAGCTAATATCCAATGAACTAAATGCAATTTTAACAGAGGATAGATTTATTTACAGTGCCTCTTTTAGGAAAAGGTATTTTATTTTTCCCTATAACAAATAAAAACCAGAAAAATGTTATTACTTTAAACATTTAAAAAAAGTTTATTTGTAATTGCCATTATCTTTCTTAATGGTAGAGGATGATATATTAAAATTCACACATTGGAAATATATATTTCTATAGAATCTCTGAGTAAATCATATGAGCATTTATTGTTGTTAGTAGCTATGAGAATGATTTAGACTCCTGACGACTCCAAGTCTGTGGGATTAGAATTGTACTCCATAGGGTTATAAAGCCTGTGACCTTTCAGAAGTAGTTCTCCAGCCCAGTCTTCCCAGGTGCTTCTGATTGTGTTCAAATTGTCAACCTCTCAGCTAGTAGTCAGCTTGTTAGATGTTAATGCAATAGTAATCAGCACTACTCATACCAAATGTAAATAACTAATTTTGAGGTTAATTTGCCAATATATCAGCTAACATTTTTATTAGTGAATCAATTAATTTACTATTCTTGGTGCTAGTTGGTTGCATAGAGGTGTTTCCAAACGCATTGATCATACAGGACAGAGTAGAACTGTCCCATCAGGTTTCAGAAGTTGCAATCTTTATGGAAGTGGAGTCACTTCTTTCTCCCCAGGAGCAGCTGGTGAGTTCAAATCATCAACCTTGTGGTTAGAGCAGAAGACTTAGTCACTGAACTACCATGGCTCTTTATTTATGTTGAAGTACTCCCCATAAATATGAATGTTGATGGATTTATGCCTCAGAATATGCTAAGGAAGCAACTTTTGGGGGCATATGAATCCTCACCCCTCTTTTTAAACTACATCTTAGAACACACTTCTTTAAGCATAACACTACTATACTCACTATCAAAGAGTCTTATCTGGCTCATAATGACCCTAGAGGACCTGGAATAACTGCCCCTTTGGGTTTCCAAGTCTGTAACTCTTTTCTGGAGTAGAAAGCCTCCTCTTCTTTGGGCATTAAGCATATTTCTATATAAGCATTAAATTAAAAAGCACAGAAAGCAGTGGGTAATAACAATTAAGTGAGTGATGTAATATATTAATTATAGGGTTGTAATGTGAAATAGGAGAGACATTCCATAGAATACAAAAAATAAATGCATAACATTTGCAAATTTTTAAATGAACAGGGGACCAAATTGGGAAATATGAAACAATGAACTGTTAAAAATCTATTAATAGTTGCAAAGTACTTAAGGCAAAATACAGTGCTATATACATATTTCTTAAAGAAGCTAAATATTGCAGAACAATTAGTTGACTTAGTGGGTAATTAAATGATTATGAAAACTATATTTTTGCATTACATATATGGTAGATGAAAACAAAACACAGCAAAATGTATAATCAAATCATGAGCTAAAATAGAACATATTACATCAGATATTCCTTATTCAAAATAATCTGGGAGATCAAATGGAATTGTTTAAAATATACTAAAACAAGTGATGAATTTACTTTAAGATGGCCTAAATGATTATTAGTAAATGGTGATTTTATTAAATATATTTTGTCGCATTGTGATATCAACCTTTTGCTAAGAAATCAACAAAAACTAAAATCAAAATATTGAATTATTAAATTAGTGCACTACAATTTGGCAGACATGAATTATAAACCAGAGAATAGAGGCATTCTGCTTATCAAGAGTAAACCAGTTATATTGCACCATCTGGAGAACAGAATGTAAACATTTAAAAGATTACTATTACATGGAAACACTGTTGTTTGATTTTGTATCACCTAATAGGAAACAAAGATGGAGGCAAAAAAGAAACGGGTTATATTCAATGGTCAAATTAGATTTCTAGGGGTACAACCTGGATTTGAATTGTAGTGCTTTAGAAGAATATTGAAAGTACCATGGACTGCTAAAAGACAAATCTATCTGTATTGGTACAAGTAAGGCCAGAATGCTCTTTGGAGGCAAGGATGACAAGACTTTGCCTCACATCTTTTGGACATGTTGTTGGGAGAGATCAGTCCTTGGATAAGGACATCATGTTTGGTAAAGTGGAAGGGTGAGCGAAAAAGAGAAGGCCCTCAACTAGTGGCTGCCCCAATGGGCTCAGGCATAGAACCAGTTGTGTTCCCTTCTGTTTGCACAGGGTTGCTATGGAACAGAGCATACTTGATGGCACCTAACAGTAAGTTTACAAGCTGTGTTAGTTTATTGTGCCACCCTGGCCAATAAACACATGTGGGGTTAATTGAAGGGCAGAGAGATAAATGGCTCGGTGAGCCTCGCCTTTTGAGTTTGTGGGTGTCTTGCTTTGCGAGGGTCGGACCAGGGTTCAGCTGCATTAGCAAGTTCCCTGCTTCAGCTGGCAAGGCTGACTTCCTGCAAGACATCCCTGAAGAGAAGCTGCATGGACCTACCCCGATGCAGACCTGGGTGCTGGAGCAGCCGTGTGGAAACCCTGCCAGTGCTGAGATGCTTACACGTTCAGTGACTCGGCTTTCCACCTGAAGTCAGCATCATTGCGTGTGTTTTATGAGATGAAGGAGGACTTTGTGGATTGGTGTCAGACATATGGGTTAATGGGTTAATGTTGGACTTGTGGGTTTGGGCAGCACTGGGTTGGGATGTTTTCTTGATGAGCACTTAAACTTTATATAAAACTTTACCTTATACATGAGTTTCTATGGATTTGTTTTTCTAAAGTACCCAGACCAATACACAAGCATACCATATATTTCCAGTAAAGCAGGCTGCTTGCTTTTTAGTGATAAATCCTTGAATTTGTGGATAATTGTATCTCATTTCAAATGTTGGTAGGATGCAATCATTGAATTATAAATGGAAACGTCTTCAGGCATATTGTTTGGTACTGTCTTAGACAGAGTTCTCTAGAGAGATAAAATCAAATTGCTGATAATTTAATATATTTATTTATAAAGATAATTAGATATATAACATGAAATGAACTGTTAAATCATGTACAGATAAATATATAACACAAAAAATAAACAGTTAAATTATAAAGCACTACAAATGGCTCAGTGCAACTCACATCCATGAGAGAGAGTTGTGAGAGACTAGCAGTCCTTCAAGTCTAGTCTGCTGCCAGATCTTCCTCTATTTGTAGAGAGAGCTAAGCTTTGTCAGCACAGCAGCCAATCACAAGGCAGGTCACCAACCGCCAGTACCCAGCTCCAGAGATGTCTTAAAGGGACCTCAACTTACAGCGACACAGTCCACAGGCTAGGCGTCCCACAGGAAGTGTAGCCTTTAAATTGAGGCACAGAACAAGCAACGCAGCTGCACACTGGTCAGATGATCAAAGAGCGAGAGACAAAAAAGGCGAGGCTCACCAAATCATTTATCTCTCTGCCCTTCAGTTAATCCCACTTGTGTTTATCAGTCAGGCTGGCACAATAAACTATCTCAGGTACAAACAAAAGTTGGGAATCTTCTATATTTATTCTTTCCATTGAATTTATAGTTATAATTATAATCAAGAAGAAAGTAAACTAATGATATTTGGGCACACATACAAAGATAATGCCAAAATGTTGGTAACTTCTAAGCACTTGTTAATTTTGTTTAAATGTAGGGCTTCAAACAAACAAAAAACTTTAAAATAAATATACTACTTAAAACTGGTAACTCAAAGGTGAATTTTTTTAGAGTGTAAATCTTAGACAAATAATGTTTAAGTGTCTTTCAAGATAACTACACTTTGAAATATGCATCTAGTTGTTTAAAACTGATGCAGTAATATAGTTGATAGCACATCGCTCATTGATTCTCTAAGATACAACACTTCTAATAGAAATAGAATGGCATGAAGCAAGGTAGTTAAGATTGTATAATACATGCATCCTAAATAGTAACCTAAAATGTAGCTCGGTTGTGTTAGAGGCTATTTTCTGTCTTATAAAATGTATAGCTTCTATTACCCTTGTACAAGAAACCAATTTGAATAAAAACACACGGGGCTTAATTGAGCAGCTAATTATATCAAAATGGCTATTAGTAAAGCAATAGTCATTGATTACTTTTTAAATAAACAATGGCTTAGTGATAGAACTGATTTTCCCTAATATACTTAGTAGGTGTAGATATTTTCAATATTGCTATTAATATACATTAACAAAGAAAGCACTATAAGTGTGTGATGAAAATTAAATATTAAAACTCATTCCATGTTTACTGAACAAAGAAAGCACTATAAGTGTGTGATGAAAATTAAATATGAAAACTCATTCCATGTTTACTGAAGTACAGTCAATAAAATGTAAAGGATTATACATGTAAAATATAGAACTCAAAATTGATATTTTAAACAGGTACCCTATGTGTAAAACGTGATATTTTCTGTTTAATTTTCTAAGGTTTTGTTTCTAAGATAAGAGCACCTAACAACAACCAGGTTTTATTGCTATGGAGAGCTACACAACAATACAAAAAATCTCACAATCGATTCTGTCGCATAGCAACCCTATAGGGCAGAGTAGAATTGCTTCTGTGGGTTTCCGAAACTCTAACTTTTGACTGGAGTAAAAATCCTCATATGTTTTTGACTGGAGTAAAAATCCTCATATGTGACTGGTGGTTTTGAGCTGCTGACCTGTGGTTAGTAGTTCAGGACATGACTCACTTCACCACCTGGGCTGCATCCTCATTAGCATGCCAAAGTGTGTCTATAGTAAAAGTAAAAAAAAAAAAAAAGAAAGAAAGAAAGAAAGAAAGAAAGAAAGAAAAAACCTCCCTTTTTAAATGCCTATATTTGTAATTTCTGAAATAGATCCGTAGCTATTCGTGAGAGAAATCAAGGTACTTAGTTGAGCATTTCACTAAGCATATTTTCTCTTTACCACTCATCCTATTAGGAGCTTCAAGAAGTTTATGGGGAACTTTTATTTACCTTTTATTCCCCAAACTCATGAGTATTTTGCAGCTCTCTAATATATTCCATGGGGTTTTCTTTATTTTGAAATGTAAAATGATAAAATGTTTTCACTGAGGACATCTAGAGATTCAAGTGTGGAGAACTTGGTACTTTGTCAGGATATCACATGAAAGAGGAGCCTCGTGGACTGCTTTTACCTGCGTTCATTCTATTGTCCTCTATCATCATTCCGTTAGATGTGATGTCGGACTTTTATTTAAATAAAAGTAGAAAACTTTTCTTTTCAGTTCCTTAAATTCATAACATGCTCTTTTGCTTTAATATTTTATGTGCACATGCCTTTTGGGTAAAAAGGCTCTCTCCTTTAGCTATTGAAACAGACATTTGAATTAATAATAAAAGTGAGCTTCTGGAGCAATGGAGGGAATATGGTGAAAAATAACAAATAAACAAAAAACACTAGCGATAGAGGAGGCACAGTTATCACAACATAGAAGCCACCAAAATTGTTTGAAACAAGGAGATTTGAGACAACGTCAATGGGTTCTGAAAGTAAAACAGTTTGGTTACTATATTAACATTTTGTTTTCATATTTCGGAGTGGACACCAGAGCACCCCATCACAAAATCAAACCTCCTCCGACCCTTGAAGAATACCCATATAAATTGCATGGGTCAATTTATACACAGACTTTTTTTTTTTAAATGCCCTATAAATCCAATCATCTCCATCGGGGCAGTTTTCCATGAAATCAATTGTATTTAACAGCAAAGTGTGATCTCTCTAGGTTCTCAAATATTTTTCTTTCTGTTTAGTGCAATACCATGAGCCTTGAATAACACCATGGGCCCCATATGAGGTGTTTCTGATAATATTAAAAGTGCTCCTGAGTACCTGAATAAATTCATGACATTATAAGAGAAAATTGGATCATTTGATATATATTGTAGATTGAGGTCTAAATCTGTACTTTCCATAAGTTCAAGAACAAATTCCATGTATAGACCACTGTGGAAAGAAAGAAAAGAAGAACTTTGAGCCTCCTCGAGAGAAAGTTGGCTTCTTCAAAATGGGACAGTTCTACTCTGTCACAAAAACTCAAATAGACTAGAAGGTGATAGATAGAAAGACTCATCATTGGATGACAAAAAAATACAGGCTTTGTTTAAAGATCAGTTATAAAAAATAAAAAAAAAGACCCCCGAATGGCTATAACTCTATATCTACTCAGGGCTGGTTGTGACAGCAGGGTATAGAAAGTAAGATGGAGGAGATACAGAATGCCCACTACCCTACTGGTACACAGCTATTTGTGAAATTTACTCATTAGTTTCCTTTGCCTGGTTATAAAGATGCTCATAAGCAGAGGTATATGTGCCAGTGTGGGTGGACTACAGAACAAATTTACAGGCACTCATATGTGTGTGAGAAAGAGCTTTGCATAAAAGAGCAATTGTATATTGAGAAAACAGCCCAGACCAGTCTAGGTCAAATCCATAGGTCCAATATTAGCACATATGTCCAACACCAGTCTATAATTTCCTCTTCAGACTCACACAACACATGCAATAACACCGAATTCAGGAAGATCACAGGCCAGTGGGTGGAAAGTCTTGTAGATCCAGTGGCAGTGGAAGCATCTCAGTGCTAGCATGATCTCCACGTGGCTCCTCCAGCTCCAAGGCTCTGGCTCCCTCAGCATAACTCCATTTTACTTGTCATCTGGAGTCTCCCGGCAAGCACATGTGTCCTGCCTACAGGGAGGATGATAGGAGTTCCTAGAATCCTCTGAAGAAGGGCATGACCACACAGAGGCCTCATTGGCTATGACTTGATTGACAGACTAGACTCCTACCCCTTCACAAGTTCACAGGAGATTATGTAAGTGCCACAGTCTATAACTGATCCATGAAAAAACATAGCAAAAAGCTTTTCTAAAATTTTGAGAAGTTGGAGGAAACAACATTGCAAAACTCATGACAAAGAGATCTGGAAATGATAAGTATTCAAGATTCAGAAGTTAAGCTTAGAAGCTGAGAATACCTACGGCCAACACAATTTTCAACAATGGCAACCACTGTAAAGGACATTAGTCTGGAGAACAAGATAACCCCTTCTGCAGATGTGTGTCAAAAGCTCTTATTATTCATGTTAGTCTTTTCCCAATGAACTTCAGTCACAGGAGATGGATACAAGTGATGCATCACATCACGAAGGCATTTTTTACTTACCTCTAGTCTGGGATCAAGCTGCACATTCACTGGCAAAAGGACTGTCTTTTTTCTCTTCCATTGTGGAAGAGGTGGCAAGGGACTCTGACTTGCATAGCTACACAATTTTGATCTGAAAATTTTCACCAGCATTTCCAACTGTTTTTTAGAGAGGAATTCATTTACTTCTAAAAATATTCCATAGAATCACTTCTCTGCAATTTGATTTCGTCTCTGGTGCTATTGCAAGAGTGATAGCACAGAGGGTGACTTTAAAGAGCAGTTGTTTGTTTTCTCACTATTTCAGAAGATACATGTCCAGATTATTAGTTTTAGCTCTGAGAGAAATAAGTAATTATTTCTCTGTTGGCTCTAGTAGTGTAGTGGTTTATGCATTGGACTGTTAATGGACTCCAGGTCAGAGGTTCAAACACATTAGCTTCTCTGTTGGGAGACCAATGAGATTTTCTGCTCCCATCAAGAGTTACCACCTTAGAAATCCACAGGGGAAACTCCACTCTGCCTACTAGGTCCAAGATGAGTCAGAATGGACTCCTTTGTAGTGAGCACTCTGGAGGACAATCCTTGTCTGATTTCAGCTTCTAGTTTTTGGTTTTGTAGCAATCTCAAGTGTGGCATCCATGTTCACCCATCTCTGCTCACAAACAGTATTAGATCCATGTATATAATAGAACACAGTTTTGTTTTGGGTTGGGGTGGACACAATTCAACTAATAATGCCATGTAACCAATTTTACAATGAATAATATGATAATTTACTCATGTTCACTCAACTAACTGGTTTTAGTATCCTCCCTAACACACTGAAACAACGGAATTGAAATAGTATTGGAACAGGCCACATAATACTTAATTACAATGTCAGCATTGGTTTAGAAGAAATTATATACTATGAACCAAACGTGAAATGGATATGCCACTTAGCCACATGTTTAATAATGGGGGAAAATTTTAGAATCATTTGTTTCACTTGATCCCCAATTACCAGTAGGAAAAATTGGCTTAGAGGCTAACTTCTCACTGAAGCAATTATTTCAACATAGAACTAAATATCTTTTTTATTGAACTGTAAACAGGAATTACCTCATGGCCACTATCAGCTACACATGCCAATAAACCAATTAAATGAGTTAACATAACTTAATGGTTAATGTTAATTTTGAAGGCGGGATAGTTTTATTACTTCCTAACGAGTGGATAAGGCAGTCTGTTCAACTGCCTGAGAGATCATGGTATACCCAAACCCTCCTCCTGTTAGCATCTTTATTTTTGGAGTAAGCCACCACTTTTTTAAACTAAGAAACTTAATAACTAAAAAGTGTGTTTTTCTAAGGTGCCATTGAATTGCCTCTCACGGATAGCTGTCCTCTGTACAACAGGATGAAACACTGCCTTGTTCTGATGCTATGCTGGCGTCCATTATTATAGCCGCAGTGTCCATCCATCTCCTCACGGCTCTGCCTCTTTTTCACATGGTGGTGGTGTAGTGGTTATGCATTGGGCTGCTATCTGTATGGTCAACAGTTCAAAAACACTAGCAGCTCAGCAAGAAAAACGCTGGGCGCTCTACAGCCATAAACAGTTCCAGTCTCAGAAACCCACAGCAGATCACTATTAATCAGCATTTGGCAATGGCAACGAGTTTGAGTTGT
>NW_022106084.1:1863738-1872567 GCF_000313985.2 Echinops telfairi
TTTTTTACTTTCTAACCAAACTCATTGTCATTGAGTAGATTCCAACTCATGGGGACACGGGGACAGAGTAGAATTGCCCCTGTGTCTTTCTGAGACTAATTCTTTACAGGGATTGCTGTAGTTGCCATCATGCCAGTTCTGACCCACCGCGATCCGATACACAGCCCGGCAGCATCCTGACAATCGTTCCTTTGCTGGAGCACACTTAAAAACTTTTGTGAGTCATTTTCTTAACATACATTTTTCTCTTTAGCTACATGTACAATCATCACTGATTTTACTTCTCCAGAAAACACAGTATAAAATGCAGTATGTGTCCAGAAGAGGATTCTAGGTTTATTTGAGGTTCTTGAACTAGAGTGAACTGCTACTCATGGAACTATTCCTAATGTTTTTAGTCTGTTAGTAGTTAAAACGCCTTTTATTTGTCAGCATTTTGTGAGTTTCTTATGCGTTTGACTTGACCAACTGAAATAGACATAACATGTATGGAATAGGTGGGTCTGGTGGGTAGATGTTCATCTCTGTAGACTGGTGCTAATATGAAGTTTCAGTTGGCTTTAAAGCATCCTGTTTGTACAATTCAATAGGCATATGAAATCCAGGGGCATTCCCTAGGTTGCTTCATACTCCCATAGTTGAGACCGAAATTATTGGAAATACACAACCACTAAAACCAGTCAAAGCAACTAACAGAATATACTTGTTAGAAATAGATATTTTGTTCTGCTTGTTTAGAATGTCAAGTATATGAGTGTCTTGCTCGGAGCAAAGGAAAAACATATTTAGAAAGGGGAGACATAGAGAACAGTGTTTTTAGTACAGTACACGAGAAGTCAGAGATAAAGATTGTTATGAATTTATGTATAATATCCTTCTCCTTCAATACCTGTAAAATACATTTTTGTGTTTTTTATATGTATTTTAGTTACATATATGTAATTTATGAATTGTTGTTAGCTTTAGAGTTAATTTAACTCATGATAACCCTATAGGGTAGAGAAGAACAGCTTCATAAGGATTCCAAGATTATGTCTTCTTTTTCATAGTGTTATTAGCATATAATTCACATATTCAACATTTCAGTTTTTCAGTCATATCCAGAAGACTTATGCAATCATCAACATAATCAACTTAGAACATTTTCTTCTTTCTTGCACTCATCGTTAGCTACCTACTTCCCCCCAACCTTCCTTTTAAGCCTTGAGGAACAAAAAATCTACAATGAGAATTTAAAATAGAGAAAATCTTCAATCAAAAAGAAAGCAGAAAATATTAAAAACTGGAACAAATTTAAAATGGGGCCAAAGTGAACAAATTATTAGATATTACATTTTAACCTAACTACCCCTGTGATAACCCATTAACAAAGGACTGTGCCTGCTCATAAGGCTATCCACATCCCTGGACTTTGGGCAGAGGTATTCAGCAGAAGCTTAATCCACGGAGTGACATTGCAGACAGATTTTGCACTTCTGCTACATCCACAGCCTTCTGCAAACTGGATGTTCAGATTTAGGTTCTAACACTGTTCCTTCCAATGAAACTGGATTTTATTATTTTCAGTCCTTGGATCATTGAAGCTGGTGGGCTCCTTCTGTGTGTACTTAGGTGAGGCTTCACTTAGAGGGCTGCTTGTTTGAAGAAAAGCCTTTAAGGCCTCAGTTGCTATTCTTGCAGAAAGTCAGGCACAATCTGCTTTCTTTACTACACTTGGTGATAGCACCCATATCTTCAGTGATCTCTTCATGAGCGTTGGTATCAAGTAGGGCCCAGTACTAGTAGTTCTTATGATGAAATCTTTATGGATACCGAATGCTATGGCTTTTTTCAATGGAGCAATAGGTCAGTTCAAGCAACTGACTTTTAGGTTAGCAAATGCATGCTTAACCATTTTCCACCAAGGTTCCTTATTGACGCATGTGTTTTAATACATTATTATTATAATATGTCCAAAACATCCATTGTGATTCATTTATATATTAAAAGTTTGCATATTTATAGTTCCCTAGACCGTTTGTAAGATAATACCTATCTTGTGGGAGGCCAAGTATTACTTCTCTTAGTAATTTGCCTTTGAGGCAAATCCTATTCCAAGTGACCTTATAGGACCTTATAGGACATAGAAGAACTGCCCCTTTTCGGTTTCCAAGACTTTAAGTTTTCACCAAAGCACAAAGTCTCATATTTCTCCTTTGAAGCAACCACTGATTTTGAAGTTAGCTATATCATAAGTAACCCACTGCACGGCCAGGATTCAGTGAAGATAAAATAATCGCATTCATCAAATGTACATATAACTTTACTTTTTCTTCTCTAGTTTTCCTTTGAAATTTTGTATTCTCTTCTTTTACCTCATCATTTCATCCAGGTATTATATGTAATTTCATGCTAATTTGAGAAACAGGGGCTATGTTTGTAGTCTAGCCTGTCAATCAGGTCACAGCCTGATGCTGCCAGGTTATGGGTGTGCCCTTCCCATAATAGGGTTCTGGGAAGCTTCCTCTCTCTCTGCTTCACCTTTCGGTTGGTGAGCCACGGTGAGACCTGCCGGAGACCTCTGATGCTTTGACCACCAGTGGATCCACTCGACTTTTCTTCCACCGGCCTTGGATCTTCCTGCATTTTGCATCATTGCTGTGGCTGCATAAGTCTGAACAGGGATGCATGGACGAGTGTCAGACTTAATGAATTGATTTGGACAGAGCTGCAATGTTGTCTTGATATCCAATTACTCCTTGATATAAAGGTATTTCTTACACTTGCAAGTGTCTCTGGATTTGTCTCTCTAGTCAACCTGATGAAATGCATATGGCTCCCCTGAATTCAAGATGAAGAGTCAGTTTCAATTCGGACACCCCTTTTGGCTCCTTTGTTTCTTGTCTTCATGATGCAATTTTGTTTTCCTCATGTATAATGTTCTTTGTTTTTGCTTTCCTTCCCACTTAGCAAAAATATATTTCAATGCTTGAAAATATTCAGATTAACCAAATTGCTATTAATATTATTTCTTATAATGAATACTTAATATGAGACTTTTGAAATTTTAAGTACAGTACTGCTACGTATCCTTGTATAAGTGCATTAAGATTTTGGAAAGCAATGGCTCTGAAAAAATGCAAGTGAGCAATAATATAGCAAAGAACTTTCACACTTAGAAGAACATAATTAGCAACAATCTATTCAAATAAAGGACACACAAATCAGAGTTAACATTTTCCATGTGTTTTAAACTTTTCTACAAAAATCAACTGGTAGTTGAGGCTACTTTATATTAAGTACACTTTTTATCATTAAATTATGTTTTCTAAAAATTTTTATTGAAAAGGGAAAAGTCATAAACTGTCTTGTTTACTACAAATTCATAGAACATAAAGCATAATCTGAATTTATCCTATGCTACCCTATGCAAATCTCAATACTAAGAATTTTTATATACTTTATAACTATTTTTATTAAAGTCCATTTTAATTCCTTAATGCTGGATCTATGGAAAAGTAATTTATGAGTTTAATCACCTTTAAAATTACTACTATAATTTATATACTGTCTACTGATCCCAAATGTGATACTAAGTGAAAGATGAAAGGTACTATGTCGGGAGCCCAAATAATCTGAAATCTTTCCTAAATACCAAATTACTTCAAGATTCCCACTAATATCAACTAGACTCAAGTGGCAAAAAAATCAGTCAAGAACGAAAATGTTGATGAGTATTATTTAACTTAAAGTTTATTATTTCCATATTTCCACAAGATACGTGCTTTATTTTGACTGACATCAAATTACATTTTACAGTTGTATTGGCGCTGAATCCAGATAAAAATAAATTAACTTATTTTTTCATAATTTAATTGGCTCTAAAAATAGTTTTCCTAGGTAAGTCTGGAAGATTGAGAACCACCATTTTTTGTGTTAAGAATCTGGTGTGCATATAAATGAACTGGTTTTTGCTACATTAAATCTTTAAGAAACTTAAAGATGCAGCCTCCCTTTCCGAAAAAGGCAATCCAGAACTACATCATTCCAGCCCCGTTTAATCTCTTACACAGCTGTATGATACCCCACATTGACAAACATTGACACCATCAATCACTTAATCCAGAAAACTAACTCCAAGAAAAATGTTGAAGAACCTCGCTCTATTTTAAAAGACAGAGGTAAATGCTGTTCAATTCCATGCCATTGGTTTTTTGAAGTTCATCTTTCTATGCTTGATTTCTAATTTTACAACACTATGATCTTAAAAGATGGTTTGTGTCATCTCAATGTTTTTGAATTTATTGATACTTGCTTTATGACCTCAAATATAATCTATCCTAGAATAGCTTTCATGGATGCTACAGAAGAGAGGGAAATGATTTGTTTGGTTGGGCTAAGTGTTCTATATATATTTATGAGATAAAGTTGATTGACTGTGTGATTTAATATTTTTTCATCTTTATTTTCTTTCTAGTTGAATGCTTTTTAGTTGAAAGTGATATGTTGAATTTTCCCAGTATTAGCATATCATGATCTACTTGTCTCTTCATTTCTATGTATGTTTTACAATTCAATGTAAATAAAAACTATAATTTTCACAACTGGATGAATATAAAACATCATGGTAACTGGTTAAAAGATTTAAGTATCAAGGTTTTTATTTTACTTGGAAACATAATCAACATTTAGGCAAGCCACAGTCAAGGTATTAAACAAAGTATTACATTGGATAAATCTGCTACAGAATTTGTATGTAAACTGCTAAAAACTGAAAAATACTCTTGATTAGATGGACTGACAGAGTGGCTACAACAATTGTACAAGAATAAATGTGAGGATGACACAGGACTGAAAAATGTTTTGTTTGTGGTGCACAGACTGTGTACGAGTAGGAATCTATTCAATCTAGCAGCAACAACTTCTTAGGCATCACAATTTAAGTGATCAGACATCATAGAAGAGCAAAGAGATACATCTCATTCATGATGCAATATGTGAATAAATAGTAATGTAGAGTTTACATAGGAATCAAATGCTTGCGTTTTGATAAACTAATTATTTTAAAATACATGTAAACATTCCTTTTTCTTTGTAAAATTCATTTCTGTGTTTTTAATATTGGTATATGAAGTAAACAGAGCTGTAACATCCTTTTGGCATTTGTATATATAAAATGAAAAATACATAAAAATAAAAGGGTCATTTTCATGAACAGATTTAAGAATATGTATTTTTTCTTATTTTTTAGTTTCATAAATCACTCAATGTTTGAAATGATATACATTTTTCATTGTCTGTGTTAGTCTAATACATAACAAATGTTCTATTTTCTTTACTCTTCTGTTACTCCGGTTGAAGTCAGAAGATAGTCTGAATTTTGCTCTTAATTGTAGAGTAGCTTGGATAAATAGAATGAATGATGATGTAAAAGAGTTGAACAGAAACTGTCACAGGGAAGAGATGAGGCAGTCAGGGTGCAGTATAGCACCGATGAAACACACAACTTTCCTCTAGCTCTTTGGTGCTTCCTTCATCCCCCACTATCATCACCTCAATTCTACCTTACAAATCAGATTCGACCAGAACATGTACATTGCTGCAGAGAATCCAGGATAGATAGCCCCCCTGCCACCCCCAGGGCCAACAATGAGAGTAGAAATACCAGGAGGATTAGGTGAGGGTGGCGGGAGAAAGGGGGAATTGATCACAAGGATCAACCTAGAACCCCCTCTCAGATGGACCAACAATGGAAACGTGGGTGAGGGGTGACAGAGAACGATGGAAGATATTGAATGAATAATCTATAACTTATCAAGGGTTTGTGAGGGAGGGAGGGCAGGGGAGGGAGTGTGAAGAAATGGGGAGCTGATATCAGGGGCTCAAGTGGGAAGAGAATGCTTTCAAAATTATGATGGCGGCATATGTGCAAATGAGCTTGACACACTGGATGAATGTATGGATTGTGATAAGAGATGTAAGAGCCCCTATAAAAATATTTAATACAAAATATTGTGAACTCCCAGGTTGCAGAAGTCTATGGATGACAAAGGAACCTCAAAATCCATTAGCAGGGTCCCCACGTGGATTAAGTCCCTGGTGAATTCCCTCTGACCATTGTCAAGGGATGTGAATAGCCATACTCTCAGACAGAGGACACGGTAAATTCAATCGTGGCCCATGTAAATAGTATTAAAATGTAATATGCCACCATTGTATCTCACTTTAGATCAATTTTAAAATTATTTCAGTTTATTATTTTCTGGTTTGAGAATTTCCTGTTTTGTTCCTAGTCACTGATGTTGCGCTTGTTTGTTTGCTTCACATACTTTTGTATGATTATGCTTTGTTTTGTGTGTTTTTGTGCATATGAAATCCAGGTAGACAATTCTGCAGATACAACTGGATAGGGGCATGGCAGGGAAAGATGGGGTGCAATATGGAGCTAACAACCAGTATTAGGGGAAAATGTTCTAAAATTGATTGTGGTGATGATCATACAAAATCTTCTTAATGTAATTGAATGATCAAATTGTAGGTTATGTGATAATTCTGTCAATAAAATTATTTTTTTTAATTAAGAAAAGAAAGAAATATAATGAAATGTGCAAATCTGAAAAGTTAGAAAACTAAAACGAACATGCTCAGCATATCTTAAATGAAAGGCACTCAAGAAAAATAAATCAAGATTCAAGTTGCAATTTTGAAAGATTCTGCAAAATATTGAATGATCCAGGAAGCATCAAAAGAAGATGAAATGCATATACAGACTCACTGCTCCAAAAAGAATTAATCGACATTCAACTATGTTAGGAGATAAAACATGATCAAAAAGCAATGGTACTGAAGAAAGAAATGCAAGTTTCCCTGAAGACATATGAAATAACCATTGAGGTGTTTCAATAAAGTGATGAAACGCTGGAAACACTCACCTGTGCCAAGGAATTTGGAAGACAGCTTCTTGGTCAAGTGCCTGCAAGAGATCCATATATGCCATTACAAAGTAAGGTGCCCCAGCAGAATGTCTACCTTATAGAACAATATGACTGATAGCATGTGTGAGTAAAATTTTGCTGAAAGTTCATCCCACAATATTTGCAATAGTGCATTGAAAGGGAGCTGCCAGAGGTTCAGGCTGGATTCAGAGGAGAATGGGAGACAAGGAATATTATTGGTAATTTCACATGAATTTTGGCTGAAAATATAGAATGTCATCAATATGTTTACTTACGTTTTACTGAATATGCAAAGAAATTTAACTATGTGGACCCTGACAAAATTTGTAAAGCTTGGGAAGAATGAAAATTCTAGAATATTTCATTTTTTCTCATATGGAACCATTACATACATCAAGAAGCAGTACAGATAGGAACTAAAAATCCAGGGAATCCAGGGCGGATGAGCCCTACAGGACCAGTGGTGTGAGTGGCGAAACAGGGAGGGTAAAGGGAGAATGGGTAGGAAAGAGGGAACCAATTACAAGGAACTATATGTGACCTCCTCCCTAGGGGAAAGACACCCGAAAAGTGGGTGAAGGGAGACGCCGGACAGGGCAAGAAATGACAAAATACCAATTTATAAACTATCAAGGACTCATGAGGGAGGAGGGGAAAAATGAGGACCTAATGTCAGGGGTTTAAGTGGAGAGAAAATGTTTTAAGAATGATGTACAAATGCGCTTTACACAATTGTGTGTATGGATTGCGATAACAGTTGTATGAGCCCCTAATAAAATGTTTGAAAAAAAAAAAAAGAAGCAGTTGTGCAAATAGAACAAGGGCATACTGCGTGGCTTAAAATCAGGAAAGGTGTCTGAGAGGATTCTATCCTCTTACCACATCTATTCAATGTACACAGAGTAAACAATGAGATAAGTATCAGCAGAAAATCTGTCCTAAATGAAGAAGGATGTGGCATCCGCTTTGGACGAAGGAGGAAGTCACACACTTTCCCGCTGAACGTGAAGAGACTAGAAGCCCTTGCTGATGAAGAGCAATGAGGGCAGCCTTCAGTATGCATCCCAACTCAATGTAAAGAAAACCCAAGTCCCTACAATGGGACTAATAGAATTAATATAGCGTAATGATGGTAAAGTAGGTAAAGAATATTGAAAGTACCATGGACTCATCATCTCTGTGTATTCTTGTCTACCACTTGCAAAACATCCTTTGTATCACTATAAATGTTTTTTTTTAAAGATTTCTATTGTCAAGGTTTTTGTGTTGTTTTGATGCCATCTATGTTCATGGAAGCAACATTGATAAAATGACGCATTGCCTTAAGTAAACATGCAGCACAGGACCTCTTTAAAATGTGGAGAGCCAAGGTGTCACTTTGAGGATCATCATACACCTGAACTTGTCCATGGTATTTTTATTAGCCTCATATGCATATGAAAGATGCAAAATAAATAGGGAAAACTACAGAATAATTAATATATTATAATGGCAAAAAAGTAGGCAAAGAATATTGAAAGTACGATGGAGTCATCATCTGTGTGTCGATCTATTTCTGGGCTTGTGAGAGCCTTAGGATTAATTACAACTGTTGTCATTTGGATTATTGTGTCTCTAGATCTGGACTATTTCCTCACCCATTCATATGTATAAATTCATCCATACACATTCCTTAATTAAGCCTGTAAAAGCGATGCTCTATGAATCGCTATATGTCTAGAATTCTCTTGATCTGGGAAGCTCTCCCCTTCTTTTCATTTTCCAATTTCAGGTTTATCTGTCCGGAATTTCAGTTCTATTTTCTTCAATCAACTAATCAGTCTCCACTCAATTTCCTCCTTCCATAATCACATCCTTCAAGTTCAATCAATGCAATGCACTGGGACAGTAGTAG
>NW_022106084.1:1873194-1887966 GCF_000313985.2 Echinops telfairi
AAATCTATCAACTAGATGTTTAGCACATATTAAAATATTTTATGGTTCATTTTACTTATAAATTCTTATAAATATATTAAAGTAATAAATTATTTTGATAATTATAGTGTGTAATAACCTTTGTGTTCTCAGAATAAAACTTCACTCAGTTACTAGTGCAACTTTGAATACCTAAGAAAAATTTTCAATATATTTAGAATTTAATTGTAAATATTTCACTTTTGGTCAAGTTTTTTCTTACTTTGATTTGTAATTATGTTAGAATTATGTGGTAGGCTGAATAATATCCCTCAAATATCTGCATCCTAATACCCATAGCTTTTGAATGCTACTTTATATGGCAAGAAGACTTTGCAAATGTTATTAAATTAAAATTCTTGGGATAGAGATAATATTTAGATGATCCTATTTAGTCTAACATAATCATAGGACTTGTTCTAAGAATATACAGCAGATCAGAAAATACAATGTTATGAGAGAAGTAGATAATGGAGAGATTGTCTTTGAAACCAAAGGAAACAGAGGCCACTGAAAGCTATAAAGTACAAGGAAACAGGTTTTCATTTCCCAACCATCTAGCTGAAATCTTCTTACTGCTCAACTTTAAGCCTGGGAAATTTATTTATAAAAATCTTACCTGTAGATTTTTGAGAAAATAAATATTTGTTGGTTTAGACACTAAGTAGTAACAATTTGTTACATCAATTATAGAAAACCATTATTGTAAATGTTTTGTTTTCTTTTCTTTTTATCATAGAATAAGATATAATGCTGAATTATCTCATAACTTTTTGGTTATGTCCATAAATCATCTGTATCTACAAGATATTTATGAGACTCAGGATATTTACTTATTTCTTCACAGCTACTTTTAATTTTTTTTCCATTTCTTTCTTTGCCTACATAAACGGGAGTCCTGAAGGCACGGTGGTTATGTACCCCTCTGCTACCTGAAATATTTGCAGTTAGAAGTCATTGGTGAATTAAAAGAAGGGTCCATCTGTGTCTAAATAATTGCAGCTTTGGGAAGACTAGAGGGTCATTATGAGTTGGAATAATGCCAGTGTAATGGTTTTCTTGGAACGTCTATGTTTTTACTGGAGCGGAAAGGCTCACCTTTCCCCCAAAGACAGACAGGCAGGTTGGAATGCCGGGCCTTTCAGGTACCAGTCCAACACCTAACCCACCAACTACTGGGGCCCCTTCAAACACTATATGAACCCACACACTGACTCATAGCACTGCAGAATTGCCCTTGTGGGTTTCCAAGACTGTGAATCTTCATGCGAGTAGACAGATTCATCTTTCTCCCATAGCAACCCTTTAGTATATATTAAGTATTGATTTCTCCAAAAAGACACGATATATACTAGATATTTTCTCTGCTCCGATTGTAATGGCTTTCTTGTCTCATTATGATAAAGATTGAATAGTTCTCTGTTAGCATACTTGATACAAAAACCAAAGTTCCAAAAATCCATGGCATATCTTGGTGATTTCATTAAAATTCTCCATATGCAAATATAGTTTACATATAGTGTGTATTTAAGTTGCTGGCATCTAATCATAACAAGATACAAAAACATAGCCAAAGGGCTATAACACTTTGCACTGAATTTTATTTTTTCATCTATATCCTCATTTTAATCAGTTTATTCTCCTCACAATAAAGTGATAGGAGCCCAGTGGTATAGTAGGTTATGTATTGCCCTGCAAACTACCAGGCCAGCAATTTGAACTGCCAGGCACTCTGTAGGAGAAAAATGTGGAGTTTTACCCCTGTAAAGATTGAAAGTCTAGGAAACCCACAAAGGAAATTCTAGACTGTCCTACAGGGTCACTATGAGTCAGAATTAACTCACAGCATTGTGATTTAAACATCATCAAGTAATATTTGTTTAAAAAATCAAGGTGACTTCACGTAAGATTTCTATTATAGCATTATTTAGCCTTTGTAATATATAAAATGAACAGAAAAAATGCATAATGCAACTCCATCAGAAATTATATATTTGTATTTTCAATAATACCAGCTCAATTTCCAATACTATTTTTATTTAGTTTTTGGTGTAACTCAGGTTAATATTTTTAAGAGTATTTAGAAATGTACCAAAACATTTGATTGATTCACTTTGAATAATTGAAATTTTATTTAGCACTGAAATATTAATTGTAATGCATTGAACTCTCCATACATAATTACAAATGCATATCAGTTATGAAAAATAAGTGATTTCACATAAAACAAAACAATTTATTGAATTACTAGTTGATATATATGGCCTGTGAGAAAATTATGCACAATTATCCAGTAAATCTCTGATCACTTCACAGACAAAGGAAAAATAGTTGGCAGATTTCTCATTACACTTTTAGACTTTTGTTATGAGGTGCTGTTATAATGACCCTATGCAAAATAGAATGAAACAGCATCATTTCTGCATCATTTACACGATTATTGCTATGTGTGAGCCCCTCAACTTTCCCAAACCTGATGTTCCTCTCCAGAAACTGGTCTCTTCTGATGACATTCCCAAAGTTTGTGTGACAGGTCTCCCAATCTTAGCTCCTAAGGTGTATTCTGGCTGTACTTCTAGTAAGACGGATTTGTTTGTTCTTCTGTGGGTACCTGGTACTTTCAGTTTTCTTCACCATCACTGTAATTCAAGTGCATAAATTCTTCTATGGTCTTCATTTCAGATGCATATAAGGCGATTGAAAGTACTATGGGCTTGGATCAGGCACATCTTACTCTTTGAAAATGCCAACCCTTCAACCCTCTAAAGAATTCCTGGGCAATAGATTTTCCCAGTGAAATACATTGCTTAATATATTGACTGGTGCTTTCTTGAGCACTGGTTGTGGATCCAAGCAAGATTAAATCCTTGGCCACTTCAAGCTTTAGCTATTTTGCATTTTATCACTTGCCCCAGTTGTGAGGATTTGGTTTTCTTTATAGTTAGTTGATCCCTATTGCATGCCACAGTCTTTGATGTTCATCAGCCAGTGCTTCAAGTCTTCTTCAATTTCAGTAAGCACCGTTATGCCATCTGTATATCACGGGGAGTTAATAAGCCTTCCTCTAACCCTGGTGCTGTGTTTTTCTTCATATGGCCCATATTCTCCAATTATCTATGAGCATAGGACTTGAGAACCCAAGAGACATTTGTAAGCTCTACACAGGAAATAAGCCTCTGTTGATTTCCCTCTAGCCAGAAGTAAAGGGTGGAAATAAACTGGTTACCCGAGTATTGGAGAGATAACTATAGGAAATCAAAATAATAAACCTGACTTGAATGGTTAAAATTTTGTCACTTGATCATCCCTCTGATATACTTGGCACCTATGTCAAATGCCATAACATAGTCAATGAAACATAAATAAATATCTTTCTTGCATTCTCTGCTTTCAGCCAAGATCCATCTGACATCAGTAATGGTAACCCTCAATCCTTGTCCTCTTCTTATTTAATCATCAATTCTGACAACTTCTTATCTATCAAAATTGCTGAATAAGCTTGCCTGTGATATTAATGGTCTTGCTTGAAAATTTCCACATTATGGTGGTTACCTTTATTTGGAATGGTTACAGATATAGACCTCTTCCCGTTGGTTTCACAGGTTACTTGACATAGGCAAGTGAATGCTTCCAAGACACCCTCAGTTTACTGAAGCATATAAATTGGTAATCTGTCAACTACCGGAACTTTGATTTATGGTAATGCATTCAGTGTGGCTTCGAGTTCTGCCTTCAGTACCATTGGTTTTCGATCATATGTCTTGAAATGGTTGTATGCCAACCAGTTCTTTTAAACCCAGCAATTCTATGTATTCCTTCCATCTTTCTTGGATGCTTCTTGCATTGTTCACTATTTTGTCCATAGAATCTTCCTTTTTAATTAATAAAACACTTTGGGGGGGGGCTCTTACAGCTCTAATAACAATCCATACATCAATTGTATCAGACACATTTGTATATATGTTGCCATCATCATTTAATATAGAATCTTCTAATATAGCACCTGGAGATCTGATTTTTTTCTTCAGTTCTTTTAGCTTGGGATAAGTGAACCTGTTCCTTCTTTCTGGTTTTCAAACTCCAGGTCTTTGCACATTTTATTATATTTTAATCTATCTTCTCAAGCTTTCCCTTAAATTTTCTGTTTAGCCTTTTTATGCCATCATTTCTTCGATTTGCTTTAGCTGCTTCATGATGATGAGCAAGTTTCAGTGTATACCTTCTGACATCCAATTCTCCTTTTTATTTATTTCCTGTAATTTAAATGACTTTTTGCTTTCTTCATATATCACATTTTTAATGTTATTTCATAGCTTATCATGCATTTTGTCATTAGGTTTCAATGAGTCAAATCTATCCTCAAGATGTTCTGAAAATTCAGGTGTGATAAGGTCAAGGTGGCATTTTGACTCTCTTGGACTTGTTTTGATTTTCATCAACTTCAACCTGAATTTATATATGAACAATTGATTTTTTTTCCACAATCAGAACCTAGCTTGGCTTTGGCTGCTTTTTTTCCATTTATCCATAGTTTGTTCTGACAAATGTAGTTAATTTGATTTCTGTGTATTCCATCTGGTGAAGTCCATTTGCATAATCATCATTTCTCTAGTTTAAAAAAATGTACCGGAAATAAAAAAAAATTATGGCATCTTGCCAAATTCTACCATGTGTTCTCCAGCTTCATTTCTGTCAGCAAGACTATATTTTCCAACTATTATTCCTTCCTTTTGTTTTCAACGTTGGGATTACAATTGCTAATAAATATCTATGTATTTTGCTTGCTTAATCAATTTCAGAGGGAAAATATTGGTTATTTCTTCACTTTCTTCATCACTAGCTTTAATGCTTGCTGAGTAAATTTGGATGATATTCAATAATATTTGAAATTTCAAATATTTCAATTATATTGTATTAACTGGATTTCCATGTGTATTCATATTATCCTATCACAGACAGCATTGTACTTCAATACAGATCTTAAAATGCTACTTTTAATGATAAATCATATGCCCTTGCTCAGAATTTGTCATTTCTGGCAAAGTTAGCCATATTATATCTGATTCAAAATGGTTGATACTCATCTTTTTACCTTCTTAGTGCTGAGAATATGAATCTTTATGTGTTCCATTTCATTTTTGACAATTTTCAGTTCCTAGATTCATACACTGCACTTTCCATATTTCAATTACTAATAGATGCTTGCAACTATTTCATCTCTTTTTCAATAATGCCTCATAAGCAGGCACTGGCCTTAAGGCTTGCATCACACGTGTCATGTAGAAGGCAGCTCTCCCCTGGTCATAATTTCAGTGCCTTCATACTGAATGGCTTATCTTCTGGCACTATATTGAACAAAGTCCTGCTCCAATTCCTAAGGTTTCTGGGATATCTGACAAAGTTGTAATGCCCTTAGTCACAACATTTTCAGTGGCCAATCAATCAGAAGTGGACAGCCCATTCCTTCTTCATAGTCTGTTCTTTGTCTGGACACTCTGCTGAAACTCGTTCCCCTTAGGTGACCCTTGCTAATATTCAAAATACCAGTGACATAGCTCCCAGCATCACAGCAACACACAAACCACCAAAATATGACAAACTGACAGGCAAGTAGGGAAAATCTAGTGTCTCTAGGGCTTTAACTTCTACTTGTCTTCCTCCCTGGAGGTGGGACACATGCTCTCTATGCTTGGTCTTCCTTCTGAAAAGACACATGGAGCTAGGCTGATGGAACCAGAGCCCTGGAGGAGCCACATGGAGATCCACATCAGCCCTAAGATGCTTCCACCACCACTGGATCCACAAAACTTTCCACCCACTGTGAATGTGGATGGCCTGTGGTCATCCTGCATTCAGAGTCATTGCATATGGTGTGTGAGTCTGAAAAGGAATTTATAGACTGGTATCAGAAATATGGACTAATATCAAACTTATGGACTTGATCTGGACTGGCTTGGGATGTGTTCTTAATAAACAATTGCTCTTTATATAATGCTCTTTGTTATATACATATGAGTATCTATGAATTTGTTTATTTAGTCTACCTGGACTACCACAATCATGGATTTAATTATATATACTCTTTTAATTTGTACTCTTTATTTTATATTATATGTGTTATTGTATTTCAGATCATCAACTTTGTATTCCACAGTTTAAGCTATAGTCTAAACAGTTCAAAAGTACAATAGTTTACCCTTCACCCTCTCCATGATTTATCTTCTCCCTCTGTGAGAGTACAGTCTTCTATTTCATCCTTATTAATACCCATCTATAACTTTTTCTTTCTTCCCACCCCCCAGCCCCTTGGCAAACGCCAAAGTCCACTCGCATTGGTATGAAGTCTTTATCTTGCATTTTTGATTGTTGTTTTTTCTTACAATTAACTCATATAATATTTGTCCTATTGCAGTTGACTAATTTCACTCAGCAGAATGTTCTCCACATTCATCCATATCATGGATTTTTACATATTCAATTTCTTTGTGAGCATATGTTAATTTTACTTGTTGATTTTGCTATAAACTTAGTATCTGATATAAGGACCTTGGTAAGAGGTTACCATGCAAGAATTTAGATAAGTTGTTTTTACTAGTGGTAAATGGTATGAATGAGATGCACAATTTAAGAAGTTTATAAATACTTGTGCACCTCAACAGCCTCTAAAATTGTGAGAAAATCAAATTCTCCTTGTTAAAATTTCCATCTTCTTAGAATATTTCTGTGATGTTAAAATTTCCATCTTCTTAAAATATTTCTGTGAAAATAGCACTAGATGATTAATACAATTGGGTGTGATGTGACTATTTTTATGTATTCTTGATTTATAAGGTGATTAATATACAATGGCAGTGGTATTGATAATTATTGTGATATCACATGATTTCTCAATGAAATCATGTAAAATATTATCACCTTTTTCAATAACTATAAATTAAGAATAGTTAGTATATATAATCAAAAAGAAGCAAACTACAAAAACATTATGAGTAGACTGAATCATATTTGTTTCTTAGAATTTTCAATATAAATTTTAATTGGAGACAAATAGGAGGTGTTTCTTAAGAGCATAAGGTTGTATTTTATGGGGAAAATTGTCTATTTTAATTTTTTGCCTTTAAAATATTGTAAAGCTAGATTTGAAGGAGTTGTTTTTAATTCAATTGTTAAAAGTTACAATAGCGAATACCAAGTACGTTTGATGAAAACTCTGGAAATACTGCATTGAGCAAATATGAAACCACTTAATTACTGTCTTTATAAGATCCCAGGTGGCCCTTTGGGTTAGACATTGGGCCAGTAGTCACAAGATTAGCAGTTCAAACCTACTAGCAAAAAAAGACGAGACTCTTTTTGAGAAAACAGTATCTAAAATTCCAAAATGTTTACTATAAATCAATGGCAGTGGGTTTTGTTTGGTTTATATTTGCAAAAGTATTTTTATTTCTTCCAAAAACAAAAATTTAATAATTAAGGAATAATACTTTAAAAAATAAATGACACACATCTGTTGCAATTCAAATAAAATAGTTGTTAAAATAAAATATATTTTCTTTACATTTCAATGTAGACTATTGATATATTGCTTTGGAAAGTTATCATTTTTCCTTCTGGACTTACTTTTCTATGAGAATGTCTACTTTTTCATAATGTCAGGATCATTTTAAATTGAATCAGCTTTCCACACATCATCTATTTGTTGACAGTATATAACTTATAAAACATGTCTATTGCATTATCCATGTTACTTGTACCTGAACACTCACAAAGCAGCAGTAAACATCTAGAGTATGTATATCTAAGATAAATATGAATATCAATCTTGTAATAACTGGAACTTTCATAAAGCAACAAGTCACTGCAAATATGAGCCACACATAAAACTCCTCTCATCCAACTTCAAAAATATGGTTTTACCTTCATATACGTTACCAAAATTTTCTCAAAAAGAAGATTAGGGGAAGTGCTGATTTGTATATAATATAAAATCTTATTCCTGATAATCTGTGAGTTGCAGCATTACTAATAGCTCATTAAATATTTGATCATTCAAATGAACCCACAAAGAGCTGAATTTACTTAAATTATGCATATCATGGAGTGGAATCACATTTAATGTATCAACCTAAGGTAACTATATTCCTATCTCAATTTTTTAATGATTTCCTCACTATATCATCCATAACAACAAGCACAATGTCTGCATAGTACAAAATCACCAAATACTGTAGGTAGAATACATTTGTGGATGAGCAAAATGTAGGGAATATCAGTGGTATTTTCAAGGAATGAAGTGAGAAAAGAAAACAACCAGCATGAGTCCGTTGTGTGATCACATAGCCATTCAGTGCTAATTTGTATTGAGAAATGACATCAGATTTCTGGAAAGGAAATGAAAAAAGAGAAAGAGATGTACATTGATAAAGTATATGTTCATTGGCACATTCCAGTGCAATTGTGTTTAATAATAAGTTCCCTTAATAACCCTCACTAAAATTTAAAATTATTGTGATCATGTTGACAACTATTGCCTGTAATCATGTCTGAGAACCTTAGAAAAAAATATCAATTTGTGGATCTTATGATTACCAAGCCCTTTGTCATTGCCTGGGTTCCAACTCATAGGCAGCCTGAAGAGCAGAGTAGAACTGCCCCCTTTGGGTTTCTGAGACTTTCAGTCTTTAAAGGAGCCGAAAGCTTCCTTTGGTTCTACTGTGGAGCAGCTGGTGGGTTCCAACTGACTTCCCAGTTAGCAGGCCAACTTGTAGCCTCTTGCACAACCAGGGTTCCCAATGTTAACATTAAGACAGGAAATACATGTTTCATGAAAGAAAATATCAAGAAAAGTATTGCTTTCTATTTAGGATAAAATCTTTTATGTAGTATATCATACACACCAGAATTGGCAGATAACATACTCCGAATACAATGACTGTCACTGAGTAATGCCAGCCTTCAAAAATCAGAGAGTTTGTGCTATGCACATGTAAATACTGTAGCTGAAAGGAAACACCCCAAATCAAATAAATTGAAAAAAATTTAAATCTATGGTTTCTGCTGGTTTAAACAGTTGGTATCTAGTTGATTATTACTCAAGATGAATCATGACTCAAAGAAAATCATATGTGCTCCATAGGGTTTTGGTTATTTATCCATAATTAAGATTTTTTAAATCTTTTATATTATTTTTTCTTTTATTTTATATTAAGATATGTTTATAATAAAAATCCAAGGGGGAAAATGTCATTGTTTAAAATTCAAGGAGACCTATATCTTTTCTAATAACAGATACTTTACTGAAAATTAAAGGAAATGCTTCGTATTTCTGTGGGCCTTTGAGAATTGCTTCTGGAATTATGGATTTGAATTGGAACAACTGTGACCTAGGCATTCTTTGACTGACTTTCTTCATATAGTTTGACAGGATGTTCTATTGAAGTGACTTAGATTAAGCTCCAATTTTCATTATTTGTATTAACAGCTTTTGTACCAACCAGTAACTAGAGGCTAACTCACAGGCTAATGATGCCTTTTCATTAAATTTTGATTTTATTATTACTTATATTCACTACCTTAAAGTTTTATTTTCCTTAAAAATATAAATAAAAATAAATGGAAACATCAAAAGTTATTAAACTCTAAGTTGAGTCTAGCATAATTATCAATTTTATCAAAAAAGCAAACTGGAAAAACTTTCCTGGATATCAAAATTTTATTTTCAGAGTTAACTTCTGAAACTATTTACCAATAATCTCCACTTTATAGAAAATATGTTATATGTTTTATTATTAGTATAGTTTGGTACTCTTGAACATTAACAGTTACATTTCACTAAGTTTGCCAATACTGCATTTATAATCATAGATCAAATTCAAACTATACATCTTCTTCCTTTAATAAACTGTTATCTAAGTCTGTAGTGTATAAAGTGGACAACTAAAAGTGCATGCATAATACCAGACAAGATACATCTGGTTTATACAATATGATATATGAACAAATAATGACTTTCACAGCAAAACAAAGCCAAACTGACTGCCATCAAGTGGATTCAGATGCACAGTGACACTATAGGACAGGGTAGAATTACCCATGTGAGTTTTCCAGACTGTAATTCTGGATGGAAGTAGGAAGCCAAACCAATAATTAAAACATGGATGGGGGAACCTTCTTAAATATTTATTACCATTTACAATTCATCTTTACATGTAAAGAACTGAAACGATTGCCAATATGATGTTTTCAATATTTTATTATTTTTCCCTTGCTCTGATATATTCTCTCTTTGAAGATAAAAGAAGTATTTTAATTAGGATGCAAAGAGAATAAATTCAGAAATAGCATGTGTTGGTGTTCAATAAATATGGTTTTAATTTCAATATTTCCCTGTTTGCTTCACGGATTCGAAATGAAAAATAAATATGAAGCAAAATGATATACTGTCTGAAAATTCATTTGATGTTTTCATGTGTATTTTAATTCTAAAAACTGGATTATTCTCCTTTATGGAGAGGAAATTGAAGAATATTTTAAATTTCCTTACTTATCTACATGTATTAGAATAAATTATTTTCTATGCAGTAGTTGAGCTATTATTTTTAATGATAAAAAGTCCTGGAATCAGCCAATCATCTCTCAGAATCTGGCTTACAACATTGCAGTGTTTGTTTGTTTGTTTGTTTGTTTGTTTTTCATATTGGGGTTTATCTTCTGTTGTATTTTGTCATGGGGGTAGCCCTCTTGAATTTTTGTTGTATGTGTTTCAGTAGATGAACCCCAGGATTGATGAACCTATAGAGACAGCAAGTAGAATAAGGGCTCCTGGGGGGTACAGTTGGGGTGAGTGGTGGGTAAAGGGGAGCTGATATCAAAGACTCAAAAAGGAAGAGAATGTTTTGAAACTGATGGTGGTAGCAATTGTACAATACTGCTTGATATGATTAAACTATGGAACAATATGATATCTTTATTAGCTCCCAATAAAATGGTTTTGAAGAAAAGGTTATTAGCCCTCCTCCCCTCTAAAAAAGAATAAGTGTATTGTAGAGAAGACCTGAACCAATAAAATTATCTACACAACTCAGAGTGCAATAGACTAAGTATCCCCAATGTCTCTAGCTATTATCTGAACATTATGATGTAGAAAATGTTTTTTTCTCAAATCCCATTCAGAGAGAAATAAAACTCAGAAGAAGAATGCAAAAACTCGATATATGAAGTTGAGATCAAGTATTTCCATAAACAGAATTAATGAATTAAGTTTGTTCTTAACTATTTTAAAGGCAGAATTGAATATTTTAGTTATGGGGATGTATCAGCCTATTAGGATATATACCTACAATTATGTCAGGCTAGGATTTCAAATAGACTCTGGATAGTCAATAGGAAACACTATGCTATGTTGAATAGATATCTGTTTCAAAATACATGCAGAGATCTGGGATTGTCTCTTGATTTTTGACTTAATATTAATTCCTCTGCATTTTCTGTCCTCTAAGCATTCGACTGTTGTTATTGCTCCATATCCAGACCAAACTCATTGCTGTTGAGTCAGCACAGACTCAGAGAGAGCCCCCGCTGGGTTCCCCAAACTGTAACTGTTTCTTGGATTAGGAAGCCAAGTCTTTCTCTGTGGAGCTTCTGATGGTTTTGAACTTCCCACCATGCAGACCACAGACCAACAACTAACCACTACACCACCAGAGCTCCCATCAAGTCTGCCCCAACCCTGTGTACAACAGACAGAAACACTGGCATGTTCTGCACCAGTCTCACAATTGTAATGCTTCAGCACATTGTTGCAATGACTGTATCAATTTATCTCATTAAGAGTCTTCTTCTTTTTTGAAAACCTTCTCCTTTTAATATTAAGTGGCAAATCAAACTAAACACAGGGTTTTGTTTTTGTTTTTTTTTCTGATGTTGCTAGATGCACTCAAGTCAAATCTACTTCATGGCAACCCTGTGTACAACAGAATGAAAATGTGGTCTTTTCTGTCCCAGTTTCACAATATTTGAGGCCATTATTTCAGTCACTGGGTCAATCCATCTCTTTGAGAGGCTTCCTTTCTTTTAACGACCCTCTGCTTTAACAACTATAATGTTTTGATAACATAACAAAAGTATATGAGCTGAAATCTCCTATCCTCACTTCTAAGAAGCATTTGGGCTCTAGTTAATACAAGAAAACCACTCTTCTGACAGCCCATGGATATGTAATATTCTCCTCAAACACCGTGTTCAAAATGCATCATTTTATCCCCTGCCTTTCTATTTCATTTTCCAGTACTCACATAAAACAAACAGACAAAAACAAAACAAAAAGAAAAAGACAAACTTACTATCATTGAGTCAATACTGACTCACAGTGACCTTTTAGACCCTATAGAACTGCCCCGGTGGGTTTCAGAGATTGTAAGTCTTTACAGGAGTCATCCATTACCAGGACCCATGATTCCAAATACCCTACCTTGCTTCAGATAAACCTTACTTAGATCTCAAAGTGATATCATGGTTCTTTAACATTTTAAAGAAGCTTTTCGCAGTATGCTCGCACCAAGAACTATGTAATTTAATTTATTTCTTGACTACTTCTATGAGACTTGATTGTAGATCCAAGTAAAATAAAGCATTGAACATTTTAGTATGTTCTCTGTTTATCATGATTGTACTTATTGATCCAGTTGTGAGGATTTTATATTTATTTACGGGGAGTTGAAATTCCTACAGATAGCAAAAATCATATTTTCTTCATCAGTAAATCCTACAAATTATTTTTGCTTTCAGCCAGCAAAGTTGTAAAATAGCATAGTACAGTGTAATCTGAAGATCATAAGTGATTAATGTATTTTCCTTTAAAACGTATGGTGCTTTCTTCTTCATATAGTACAATATCTCAAATTATTTCCTCATCATACAACTTGAATAACTATGATAAAAAGATTAAACTTTCGTGTATACTTTTCCTGATTTGAATCCATTCAGTAAACTCTTGTTCTGTTCCAATGACTGCCTCTTGGATCACGGACACATTCTGAATGAGCAGTATTAAGTGTTCTGGAATTCTCATTCTTCTTAATGCTATCCATAGTTTGTTATGATCTACATAGTGAAATTCATTTGCATCACCAATAAAACACAAAAAAATGTCTTTCCGGTATTTTCTGCTTTCAACCCTACCACTTGTTCAGGCTGGATTCAGAAGAGGATACATACCTAAGGAAAATGTTGCTGACTTCAGATGGAACTTGACATAAACTTGCTTGCTGTTGTACATGGGTACAGATAAGAGCTGGAAACATAAGGTACAGCTAAGAGCTGGAAATATAGGGAATCCAAGACAAACACCCCAGGACCACTAATGAGAGTGGCAATACCAGGAAGGTAAGGGTAAGATCGGGTGAGAAAGGGGAAACTGATCACAATGATTTACATATAATCCCCTCCCAGTAGGATGGACAACAGAAAAGTGGGTGAAGGGAAAAATCGGCCAGTATAAGATATGAAAAAAAATTATAAATTTCCAAGGGTTCATAAGGGAGGGAGGGAAAAATGAGGACCTGATACCAAGGGTTCAAGTAGAAAGAAAATGTTTTGAAAATGATAACAGCAACATATGTACAAATGTGCTTGATGCAATGAATGGATACATGCATTGTGATAAGAGCTGTATGAGCCCCAATAAAATGATTGAAATCGAATTTTTAAAATAAAAGATGACCCCAGCTCAATATTAACTATATATTTATGTATTTTAAAAAATGCTTGCTGAAAGTGAGGAAGACTTGAAGCACTTGCTGATGAAGATCAAGTATTGCAGCCTTCAGTGTGGATTATAACTAAATGAGAAAATAACAAATATCCTCACAACTGGACTAGTAGGTAATATCATGATAAACAAAGAAAATATTGGAGTTGTCAAGGATTTCATATTAGATCCACAATCAATGCTCATGGCAACAGTAGTCAAGACATCAAGTGATACATTGCATTGGGTAAATCTGCTTAAAAGTCCTCTTTAATGTGTTGAAAAGCAAGAATGTTACTTTGAGGAATAAGGTCCACCTGACCCAAGCCATGGTATTTTCAATTGCCTCAGATGCACGTGAAAGTTGGACATTGACTAAGGAAGACGGAAGAAGAATTGATGCCTTTGAATGACAGTGCTGACAAGTGTATGGAAGGTGCCTTGGTCTTTCAAAAGAACACACACGTCTTTGAAGAAGTACGGCCAGAATACTCTCTAGAGGCAATCATGGAAAGACCTTGTCTCGAGTACTTTGGACATGTTGTTAGGAAAGACTAATCCCTGAAGAAAGACATCTTGCTTGGTAAATTTTCAGGTCCGTTAAAAACAGGAAGTCCTTAAATTAGATGAATTGACATGGTGACTCCATAGATGTGCTCAAACATAAGAACAATCAGGCGGATGGCACAGGACTGGGCAGTATTTAATTTTGTTGTACATAGAGTCATTAAGAATCAGAACCACAATGGGTACATATAAGCAAATGTGGAGAAGAAAGCTGATGGTGCCCGGCTATCAAAAGATACAATGTCTGGGGACTTAAAAGCTTGAAGGTAAAAAGCAGCCATCTAGCTCAGAAGCAACAAAGCCAATATGGGAAAAGCACACCAGCCTATGTTATTATGAGGTGCCGAAGGGATCAGGTATCAGGCATCAAAGAACAAAAAAGCATATCATTGTGTGCTCACCTCCATGATACGATCACTGAAGACAAATGAGTACATAAG
>NW_022106084.1:1888066-1895073 GCF_000313985.2 Echinops telfairi
GTCTTAAAGGCTTGAAGGTAAACAAGCAGCCATCTAGCTCAGCAGCAACAAAGCCCACATGGAAGAAGCACACCAGCCTGTGAGATCACGAGGTGTGGAAGGGATGAGGTATCAGGCACCAAAGAACAAAAAATCGTATCATTGTGAATGAGGGGGAGTGCAGAATGGGAACCCAAAGCCCATCTGTAGGCAACTGGATATCCCCTTACAGAAGGGTCGCGGGGAGGAGACAAGTCAGTCAGGGTGCAGTGTAGCAACTATGAAACGTACAACTTTCCTCTAGTTCCTAAATGCTTCCTACCCCCACCACTATCATGATCCCAATTCTACCTTACAAATCTGGCTAAACCAGAGGATGTACACTGGTACTGATATGAACTGGAAACACAGGGAATCCAGGACAGATGATCCCTTCAGGACTAGTACCAAGAGTGGTGATATCGAGAGGGTGGAGGGAAAGTGGGGTGGAAAGGGGGAACCAATTACAAGGATATACATATAACCTCCTCCCTAGGGCTGGACAACAGAAAAGTGGATGAAGAGAGACATCAGACAGTGTAAAATATGACAAAATAATAATTTATAAATTATTAAGGGTGCATGAAGGAGGGGGGAGTGGGGAGGGAGGAGGAAAATGAGGAGCTGATACCAAGGGCTTACATGGAGAGCAGATATTTTGAGAATGATGAAGGTAATGAATGTACAAATATGCTTTATACAATTGATGTATGTATGGATTGTGATAAGAGTTGTATGAGCCCCCAATAAAATTATTCTTTAAGAAAAGAATCAGAACCAGCTCAATGTAACCTAACAATATTCTTCCATAATTCTCTATTTGATTTTTAAATTTTTGACTCTGTATTTTCTAGTTATTGATTCACTTGTAGAGCATTAGTCTTTAAGGCTGTCATGATTTTAATGCAATACATTTTTCTTATTGCCCCTCAAATAATTATTTTCAAGATATTTGTCTTTTATTGCACTTATTTGAACTTCAGTGCACTCAACCAGAGTTCATTGTCCTGTTTATATATTTCTGATATTTTTTGTTAATCTTTGAGCGTTGTCATTGTTTTTGTAGTTTTTGTGGGATTCTGTTTATTTTATCCTTTTATTTTTGTTTTGTTTTCTTGAACTCTTTAGATGTGTGTTTTATTTATCTAATTGTTTTCTTTTATCTCATTGAGTATCCTTTGAATGTATAAGTTCTTTAAATATTTTATTAGGTAATTCTTTTATCATTTATTCATCAATAAATTATTGTGTTGCTTTATTTTAAACATTTGCTTGAGTGGTCAGATCGTTTTTGCATGATTTGAAATTGTTTTAGGATGACTATGAGTCAGGCTGCCATCTGCATGGTTGGTAGGCTGAAACCACCAGCAGCTCTGTGAGAGAAAGGCTGGGCTTTCTACTGTAAACTGCTAAAGTCTCAGAAACCCACAGAGCAGTCGCTGTGAGTCAGAATTTACTCAACGGGAATGAGTTTTTTGTTTTGTTTTGTTTCTTATCTCTAAAGAGCCCTGGTGGCAAGTAGTTACAGCTAGGCTGCTAACCACAAAGTCAGCAGTTCAAAGCCATCCCCCACACAGCTTAAGAAGACCAGGTTTTCTACTCCTGTAAACAATGACAGTCTTGGAAAGCCTTGGAAACTATCTTGTCTTATCTTATAGGGGCACTATGAGTAGGACTCAACTCAATGGCAGTGAGTTTGGGTGTTTTTTTTCTTCCCTAAGGCATTATGATGCTGTTTTATTTATTCATTGGGTATATGTTTGTTCTGTGTATATAGGTCAGTTATGCTATGTTATATTGAGCACTAATTTGGTGATGTGGGGACCTTTACCATCTGTCTCTGGAAGAGAAGGACAATGCCCCATGTAATTCTTCTGTATTGACATTAACAGTGAGTGTTTCAGCTGAATATCAATCAGGATATTTTCATAGGTGCTGTGAAGTTGTATTTTCCAAATTGCCTTGATAGGTTCTCTCTGCATCCACAGATGGTCAGGGTATCAAAGATTTTCAGTGCAATATTTTCTCTGGTTTCTTGTGGGGTTTTTTAGGATGCTGTTACTCATCCAATTGTGAGGATATTTGTTTTCTTTAAATTGAGGGACCATAATGAAAATCATGCTCTGTGATCTTCATCAGTAAGTTCTTCATGTTCTCTCTGCTTTCAGCAAACAAGGGTTAACATATTCCTATTACAATCAGTTAGTCAACATGTCTCCTCTGATACTTTTTCCTTTATTTGGTTCAGCATCTCAAATTCTTTATTGAGAAGACTGATTGAATAATTATGGTGGAAGGATTCAACACTGACATTCATATTTTCTGCGATCAAATCATGCAGTATTCCGTTTCTCTGTTTGAATGACTGTTTCTTATTTCCACATAATGGTAACTAGGTGTTATGGAATTCCCATTTTTTACAATGCTGTACATAATTTGACATGCTCCACAATGATAAAGGCCTTTGCATAGTCAGTAAAACCCAGGTAAGCATTGTTGTGGTATTCTGTGATTTGAGCGAAGATCTATCTGACATTAGCAAAGATAACATACCCCTTATTGCATACAACTCCTCTTTTGAGTCCCGAATAAATTCTGTACCTGTCCATGTATTTCTTCAACTGTTGTAAACTATATTCAGCAAAATTGTACTCTTGTATGATATCAATGATGGTGTTCAAAAGTTTCCAATTATAATGGATCACTTTTCTTTGGAAGGGGCACAGACATGGATCTCTTCCTGTCCAGTGGCCAGATAGCTGTGTTTCAAATGTCCCTGCAGACACCAATAAACATGTCCAATGCTTGTCCACTTGTGGTAAGATCTTAATTGGTGTTCTGTCAAATCCTAGGACCTTGTTTTGCTCCAAGGATTTGTGTGCTACTTTGACTTTCCTTCAATATCATCAGCCTTCAGTATGATATTGACATGCCATACACTGAAATGATGAATGCCAAATAGATGTTTTTTGGATAAGGGACACTTTTATCCTTCCTATTTTCTCAGCATTTCCTAAAATTTTCAATATTCTGTCGAGAGCACTTCAACACTGCAATTGAAGAATGGAATTCCCTTAAGTTCTTTCAGCTTGAGAAATGCTAGACAGCTTTAACTGAGTTTTCTAACTCCAGGTTTTTGTGCTTTTCATGATTATATTTAACTTTATCTTATCTAGTCACATTTTGGCATAGCTTGTGTAGTTCATTTGTTCATAATTTATTCCATTTGCCTTAGCTACTCTAAATCCAAGTACAAGTTTCAGAAGTTCTTCTGACATTTATTTTTTTCTTTCCTTCCTTTCCTGTCTTTTTTAATAACCTTTTGCCTCTTTTCCCTTAAGGATACCTTGATATCTGTTCCTTAGTTATTAATATTTAATACCTCACATATATTACAGTGAGGCTTTCTAAATTCAACTGGGGTATATTCAAGGTTGTACTTCAGTTTTAGTGGAATTCTTTCCATTTTCTTTCACGCATCATGTTTGCATGTTTGGTAATTTTCAGACTGCATTACTAAGTAAAAGTGTTTCATTTCTTCAGTTTTGACATTAGTAGCTGTTGTGTAAGTTGAATAATATTCATACTAACTGGTCTTTCTTTATGTGTATGGATATTATTCTATCATAGAAAGTGTTTTACTTCAGAAATGTTCTTTTAGGGAGGAATGTAAAATCATTTCTTTTCAATTTGTCATTTCTAACAATATACACAATAGAAGTTTCTAATTTAAAATGAGGACTACCTGTTTATTTCAGGTTTAATTGCAGCGGTTTTTTCTCCTCTTGAATCAGGTTATTTCAGCAAAGGAAGATACGGAAACTCTTATTCTGTCTACATCATTTAGGCCAGCTCTATATCGAGGGGACAGATCTTAAAGGGCCATGTTTTAAAAGCCTTCCAACCTGAGCATCTCATATTCTGGTACTCTATCACACTATATTTTCCTGGTGTTCATAACTATTTCAGTGTCCAACTTATTAAACAATAAATCATAAGGTTCCACCCAAACTGTGTTGATACAGAAGCTCCACTATAACCTTTCCACCATGAGTGACCCTGAGGGCATTTGAAATACTGATAACTGCACTTCTAGCTTCATGTAGATCTGTACAACCAAATGACAAACACCACCTCAAAACAAGCTGACAAATGAGTAGTAGAGCAATTTGGTCTCATCAATTCCATTGTAATTCTATATGTTGCTGTGGTTAAATGCCATAGAGTAAGCTTCCACCCATAGCGACCCTATGCACAACAGACCAAAACATTGCACAGTCCTGAGACATCCTCAGAATTGTTCTCATGCTTGAGCCCACTGATGCAGCCACGGTGTCCATCCACCTAGTTGAGGGGCTTCCTCTTTTTTCCACCCCTACCTTTTGCCACATATGAAAACCTTCTCCAGCGACTGGTCTCTCCTGACAATATGCCTAAAGTATGTAAGACAAAGTCTTGCCATCCTTGTCTCTAAGGAGCAGTCTTATATCACTTCTTCCAAGACACATCAGTTAGTCCTTTTAGCAGTCCATGGTACTTTCAATATTCTTCTCCAGCACCACAATTCAAACGCATCTATTCTTCGACAGTCTTCCCTATTCGATGTCCATCTTTCACATGCATATCATGTAACAGAAAATGCTATTGCTTGGGTCAGGCATACCTTTGTCCTCAAAGAAACATCCTTGCTCCTCAATACTATAAAGAAATTTTATGCAGCAAATTTACCTAACAACACATCTCTTGATCTCTTGACTTTTGTTTCCAGGAGCATTGACTGTAGATCTAAATAAGGCAAAATCCTCGACAACTTCAGGTTTTTCTTCATTAATCACGACATTACCTATTAGTTCAGTTGTGAGGATTTTGGTCTTCCTTACATTGAGCTGTAATCCATACTAAAGGCTACAATCCTTGAGCTTCATCAGCAAGTGCTTCAAGTCCTCCTCACTTTCACCATGCAAGGTTCAGTCACCTGCTCACCTCAGGTTGTTGATAAGCGATCGTCTAATCCTAATGCCATACTCTTCTTCATATAATCCAGCTTCTCTAATGATTTGTTCAGTCTATAAATTGAAAAAATATGGTGAGAAGAGAAAACCCTGCTAAACCCCTTTCTTGATTTTAAACCATTCAGTGTTCCCTGTTCTTTTCCCACAACAGCCTCTTGTCCCATGCATAAGTTCCAAATGAGCACAGTGAAGTGCTCTGGAATTCCCATTCATATCAAGGTTATTCAAAATTGACTATGGTCCACACAGTCAAATGCCTTCAACTAGTTCAATGGTTCTCAGCCTTCCTAATGCCACGACCCTTTAATACAGTTCCTCATGTTGTGGTGACCCCCCAACCATAAATTATTTTCATTGCTAATTCATAACTGTAATGTTGCTACTGTTATGAATTGGGTGAGCCCTGTGAAACGGTCATTCGACACCCCCCACCCCAAAGGGGTCACGACCCACAGGTTCAGGACCGCTGATCTAGCCAATGAAACACAAGTAGACATCTTCCTGGTATTCTCTGCTTTGAGCCGAATCCATCTGACAGCAGCAATGATATCACTTCTTCCACATCCTCTTCTGAATCTGGCCTGACCTTCTGGAGGTCCCTGTCACTTACTGTGGTAACTTCTGGGAGTCTGTAAGTAACATTGCACTTGTGTTTGATATCAATGATACTGTTCTATAATTTGAGCATTCTGTTGGGTCATCTTTCTTTGGAATAGGCACAAATATGGATCTCTTCCAGTTGGTTTGCCAAGTAGCTGTCTACCATTTCCTGGCATAGACAAGTGAATGCTTTCAGTGCTTCTTCAGTTTTTTAAACATTTCAATGAGTATTGTGTAAATTCCTGAATCCTTGTTTTTGACTAATGCATTCAGTGCAGCTTGAATTTCTTCCTTCAGCACCATTGGTTCTTGCGCATATGTTACCTCCTGAAATGGTGGAAAGTTATGATAAAATAACTCTGTATTCTTTCCAAATTCTTTTGATGCTTCACATCATTCAATATTTTCCCTGTAGGATCTTTCAAAATTGCAATACAAGGCTTGAATTTTTCTTGAGTTCTTCAAGTTTCACATGTCCTGTGTGTGTTCTTCCCCTTTGTTTTTCTAATTCTAGGTTCTTGCATATTTCATTATAATATTTATGTTTGTTTCCTAGAGTTGCCCTTTGACATTTTCTATTCACCTTGACAATGTCCTTTCTCCCATTTGCTTTTATCTACTCTATGAATAGTAACAAGTTTCAGAGTCTCTTTGGACATCCACTTGATCTTTTCTTTCTTTCCTGTCTTTTTAATGACCTTTTACTTTCTTCATGAATGATGGTCTTGATGTCCTCCCACAGTTCATCAGGCCTTCTGGCATTAGTGTTCAATATATCAAATGTGTTCTTCATGTTTCCCTGAAATTCAGGAGGTGTAGACTCAAGATCCTATTTTTCCTTTCATTGACTTGTATTAATTTTCTTTACCCTGAACTTACATAAAATCAACTTTCCTGCAATTGGCACCCGCTCTGGTTTCAGCTGTTGATAATGAGTTTCTCCATCATGTCTTCCCACAGATGCAGCCAATTTTATTTCTGTGTATTCCATCTGACAAATCTAGATTTCTTTATCTTTAAAATACAAAAAAAAGTTAATTGGATTACATGCATGAAGCTATGAAGGTTGTTCACCTTGTCACCATAATCTGATGTCAATTTGGGAGTTGATAGGATTACTAGTGAAAGGGTGGAGTCTAGTCTGTCAATCGGGTTATAGACAATGAGGTCTCTATGTGGGCATTGCCTTCCCCTGAGGATTCTGGGAATTCCTGGTTTTCCTTCTTGGAGGTGGGAGACACTTCTCTCTCTCTGCTCACTCCCTGAGAGGCTCTCTACTGACAAGACTCAAGGCTCATTCTTGAGAGACGTTCTACTGACAAGAAACATGGCACTACACTGCTAGACCCCATGCCCTGGAAACTGAAGGAGCCACAT
>NW_022106084.1:1895768-1897583 GCF_000313985.2 Echinops telfairi
TTCTCAACATTCAATTGCTCTTATACATAAACTTCTTACTTATACATTTGTGTGTGTTTATGAATTTGTTTCTCTTATCTACCCAGACTAACACAATGATTTATTTAACTTATCAATGATTTATGTTTTAAACCCATATTCCTGATTTGATTGAGTTAACCTTAAGCATTTTGGCATTTCAAAAAAAAACCCATATTATATATAAATACCAAATTTCCTAAGTAAATAATTGGCCAATATATTTCTGAAAATATTCTATGATTATATATAATTACAATTGTCACATAAAAATACAAATTTTGTGTAAATAATTAAAAGAAGCAAAACAGACATCACAATGAAAATAGGAGGAAAACAGCTTTATACAATATAAATAATCAGCTAAATTCAATTTTAGTAAGTATACTTTGGAGGATATTGTATATTATTGAGACTTTTAAAGAATTTATTATTCTCTGCATTACATTTAATTGAACTTCAAACTTTATTTCTTTTAGTTTCAAAAAATGATGCAGGTCCATTTCTTTTCCTTTTTCTTATTATCAAAAGATCATTTTATTGGGGCCTCTTACAACTCTTATAACAATCCATTATCAATTTCATCAAGCATATTTTTACATATGTTGCCATCATTATTTTCTAGACATTTACTTTCTATTGGGCCTTTGGTATCAGATCCCCTTTTTTATCTCCCCACTCCTGTGACTCCTTGATAAATTATAAATTATTTTTATTTTCATTTCTTACACTGACTGCTCTCTCCCTCCCCTCATGGTTTCTGATGTTCATCCCCCTGGCGAGGGGGCTGTGGTTATGTGTCGATTATTGCAATTGGTTTCCCCTTTCCCTCCTTCTCTCCCCACCTTCTCCCTACCCTTCTGGTGTGACCATGAGGTGTCATTGGGAGCGGGTAACAGGCATCTGAAGACCCATAACAAACCAACCAACAAACAAAAATCACTATTCCCATTCCTGTTCCTGGATTCCATATGTCCTGAACGCTTAGCTCTTATCTATACCTGTGTACATGCTCCGGTGTAGTCCAAAATGAGAGGCAGCATTGGGGTCATGATAGTGAGGGGGGTGAGGAAGCCTCAAGGAATGAGAGGGATATTGTGTGTTTCATTCGTGCTTTACTGAACCCTGGTTTACCCATCCCTTCCCTGTGACCCCTCTATGGGTGGATGTCCTATTGTCTACAGATGAGCTTTGGGTCTCTGCTGTGAGCCCCTTGTTCTCAACAATATGGTCTTTGTTTGTTTGTTTGTTTGTTTGTTTGTTTGTTTGTTATGGGTCTTTGGTTGCCTGTTACCTGGTCCCAATGACAACTCATGATCACATAGGCTGGTGTGCTTCTTCCATGTGGGCTTGTTGCTTCTCTGCAACACAAGTGTTTAACTTCAAGCCCGTAAGACTCCAGATGCTATATCTTTTAGTAGTCAGGTTGCCATCAGCTTTCTTCACCCCACTTGCTTATGCACCCATTTTTTCTTCAGTAATTGTGCTGGGAGGGTAAGCATCACAGGATGCCAGTTGTTAGAACAGTGTTCTTGTATGGAGGTAGGGTATGAGCAGAGGCCAGAAGTCCATCCACTATCTCAGTGTATTGCCATATAAATAGACGTACATATGCCAATCCTCTATTTTTATGAATTAATATATGAGGTAGCTAGTTTATTGTGCGAACCTGGCTGATAAACACATGTGGGGTTCATTGACGGGCGAAAGGATAAATGGCATGGTGACCCTCGTCTTTCTAGTTCTCAGGTCTCTTGCTTTGTGATGGTCGGACCAGAGTGCAACTGCCTTAGCCAG
>NW_022106084.1:1898007-1908850 GCF_000313985.2 Echinops telfairi
ATTTTACCTTCCTCCTGCCCCACCATCATACTCGCCTTACTTCTGCTTCTTAGTATTTCTTCTCAGCTAGATTGCTGTCCCTCCAACACCCCCAGGATCTTAATGTCCTCTGCTGATTTCTAACTGATTCGACTTGATCATTCTCACCCAAGGGAAGAATACATCCACTATTATATTCCTAGTTGGGCACTTTGGAGCTAGTTTCTAACCAGCCCATAGTGACTCAGGCTGTGTGATATAGAAAATCAGGACTTCACACTCTTTTTGAGACACACAACATTCTTCACAGTCTGTACCAATTTGGAAACCCCACTAATTGAACTGAGCCTTACTAAAACACACCGATAGCAGATTTCAGGAACAGAAATATCCGCCATGGACTTAAGGCTGAAATGCCTTAATTTTGAGAATAACAAGATGATTGCTAGTCCAAGGTTATGGATTTGTAGGTCATTGGAATTTGGTTCACTTATCTTGCTTTGAGGGTGCCAAAGAATGGTGACTCAGTTCTATGACATATTTGATATTTTCATGGTCTCTATGTTTTTTAATGCCATGTCTCAATATGCCTTGTGTTTTACTGGTATTGATAGTTATTTCCTCTTTCCACCCCGCACTGTCCATTTTTTGTGTAAAAAGTGTCCAGGCACTTGAATTTGTTATCTATATGGGTCAGCAATACATGTATTTTGGTCTACAAAGCTAGTCTACTGACCTATACATGTAAACTTTCCCTTTCTAAACAGTATTTGGAATTTTATAACATTGACTAAATTAATGATACTCTCAATTATAAGCTCTGGCTGCATGTGGTCATAGTTGGGCTGCTAATGGCAATGTCAATAGTTCAAAACTGATAACCTGTCCTTGGGAGAAAGACTAGGCATTTTACTCCTGTAAAGAGTTACACTCTGGAAATTCACAGAAGGAGTTCTACCCTCTACTTATGATTGCTATGAGTCAGAATTTAATCCTTGGCAGTGAGTTTGTTTTTTGGTTGTCATTAGCATTTGTATATGTCCAATGAGGATTATTTATAATGTTCCCCGATACAATTAGAATGATGCCTCTGAAGTGGACCAAGGCCATATATAAACCATACATACATGAATAAGTTTTGAGGTTAGATTTAATTGTAGCTCTGTTCTAAGAATAATTAGTTTTTATGACATGGCCTTAGTCAGTACCTGCCCTCATAAAGAGACCACCGAATGAACCTGTGGTGAAGAAAGTAGCTGTTCCTCCACTAGCAGAAAGAATAGTAGCAGGAGTCCTAAGGCTTGTCTTAAAACAAGCTGCCACCTGAGTTGACAGTTAAGTCTACATAGAAGAAGTACATCAGATTATATGATATAAAGGTTGTAATTAATGAAATCCAAGACCAAAAGATGAAATGGCATTAGAGCCTAACTACTGAGGGCTTGGTTTGTAGAAGGTTATAGATGACAGTAAAAGTCTCAAATCCATTTGCAGAGACCCCATTTGGGTTAAGCCTCAGGGCCATCGCCTCTGATCATCGATCAGGGATGTGGACAGCCTTTCCATAGGAGAAAGTACATCAGAAAAAGGGGTAATGCATACGTAGTTAAGCTAAATTTTAAGTTTATCATTTGTTCTCTCTTACTTGTCTGTAAGTGTGCTGGCTTTGTGTTTCTGTGATGCTGGAAGGTATGTCACTGTTATTTTAAATAACAATAGGTTTACCCAAGTGAATAGGTTACAGGCTAAGAACAGGCAACAAAGAGAGATTCAACACCCAACTTTGGAGGAATGATAATGACTTGTGTGCTCATGTGGCAGTCCTGGGTACTTTCAAGATTCTTTGACAGCATCATAGTCACATGCATAGATTCTTCTCCACTGTTCCTTATACAAGGTCTAACTTTCACATGCAGATAAGGCAAATGAAAATACCCTGATTTGGGCCAGGAACATCTTTGTTCTCAAAGTAACTTCCTTGCTTTACAAAACGTTAAATAAATTCTGCAGCATATTTACCTAGTGCAATATGTCATTTGATTTTTGACAGTATCCCTGGTGGCATAATGGTTACCTGTTGGACTGCTAATCTCAAGGTCAGAGGTTAGAAATCGCTGGCCACTTAGCAGGAAGAAGATCAGGTTTTCTACATCTTTAAGAAGTTACAGTCTCGGAAACTCACAGAGGCAGTTCTACCCCATAATATACTGTTGCTATGAGTCAGAATCGACTCAATGGCTCCAGGTTCTTTTGGACTTCCACGTTCAGTAACTGTGGATCTAAGCAAAATGAAATTGTTGACCATGTCGATCTAATCTCAGTTCATCATGTTACCTACTGATCTAGTTGGGCACATTTTAGTTTGCTTGTTTGTTTGTTTGTTTATTATTATTTTTTAACCTTGAGTTGCAATCCTCACCGAAGACTGCAATCCTTGACATTTCACAGAAAGTCCTCCAGTCCTCCTCACTTCTAGCAGCCCTTGGTGCCACAGTGAATTTCTTCTTGGGTTGCTAGTATCAAGGTAAACTGTGAAATCCACCTGCTGCTTATTGTAAGAAAGATTAGGTTTTCTAATCCCATAAAGAGTAGCAGCCCATGGTGCAGTTCTACTTTGACCTAAAGGGGTGTTCTGTTGTTGCTGTTGTTGCTGTTTTTTAATCATTTTATTGGGGGCTCATACAACTCTTATCACAATCCATACATACATCAATTGTGTAAAGCACAGTTGTGCATTCGTTACCCTCATTATTCTCAAAACATTTGCTCTTCACTTAAACCCCTGGTATCAGCTCCTCATTTTCTCCCTTCCATCCCCACTCCCTCATGAACCCTTGATAATTTATAAATTACTATTTTGTCATAACTTATATTGTGCAACGTCTCCCTTCACCCACTTTTCTGTTGTCCATCCCCCAGGGAGGAGGTTATATGTAGATTCCTGCAATTGGTTCGCCCTTTCCACCCCACCCTCCTCCACAACCTAGAGGGTGTTATGAGTTAAAATTGACTTGATGGCAATGAGTTATTTAGCAACATGTAAACATCCACTGAAGGTTAGGTGGTGAGTGCATTCAAAGTGTATGCCTTAGAATCATACCCAGATCTGCTAAATGGAAGGCTAGAATTTAACAAACGAACCATTAATTCTCTCGCTCTCTGTTGTGTGTGTGTGTGTGTGTGTGTGTGTGTGTGTGTGTGTGTGTGTGATAGTGCATAGAACCAAAATCCCAATTTTCTGAATTTTCCAGCAATAGCACATTCACATTTACTAATTTTAGTAATACATTTATATGAATAATCATACGTTATATGTATGGGTTATAATTCCAATATAATATAATTGACCTCATGAAAACTTATCCCTATGTCAGAGTTTGTATGGATTGTTATGATAAGAACTATCACATTCCTTTGTGATCATTTTGTTTTACCATTATAAGCAAATTGTAAGGGAGCAGTAGCTATAGCATTGAAAGATAGCTTTGCATTCCCATTGCAGAAACTTTTGAAGAAATGACCTGAGAGTGAATTTCTGTCATGTTGCTTTGACTTAGTCTGACTTTATTTTCCCCGTCTTCCCTAATACCATGCAATCCCTGAAACAAATCAAATGCTGCAATTGATGCTTGTGCCAACCAGCCACCAGCCTGGAAGCATAATGCTGACTTTGGGGAAGAATGGAAAGCAGTGGTCCACTTTGTTATGCAGTGAAGCGTTCTTTCTTCTGAAGTCTAGATAAGCGTTGTCATTTTATAACATTAATCCTTTGATTGTTCTCTTTTAAAAATAGAATAGACAAAATAAGAACGAGAGAGTTTTTCATTTCAAAGTCTTTGAAGGGACTACTTTATATTTTAAAAGTGATGTTTGAATTGTTTTTCTTATGAGGATGCAAAAGAGAAAATATCACTGTGCTACTGATTTTATTCCTTCCACAAAATCATAGAAAATATTCTCTTCATATACATTATATTTTTGTATAAAATATTGCCATTTATAGATGATTATATCATAATATCATTGTTAATGACTATTTTCAGGAAAATCTGTTAATTAAAAGAAGAGGTGTGTAATAATTAAAATATAACTTAAATAATCGGATTTTTTCATAAAAATATCTTTTGTTTTTACATTATAAACATCCAAATCACTTAATCAATGGTCTATTTTTATTTAATGAGGTACATATATAATTCCCATTATAAAATATATAATTATATCGATTCAAGTGTACTAGGTAATTTTTAATCACGATTTATTTTTAAAACATTTCCAAGAGAATGTGACAGCACTATAATTTAGTTATTATTATGTCCACCAAATATTTACCATTCTCCGCTACCTCAAAGTAGATGTACTATGAATATTTCCAGGTATCTACACTTATAACAAAAATATAAATTCCTATGAACCTATCAAAAGCAAAAGAAACAAGAAAACAAATCTGTTGCTAATTTATCAATTAAAACTTCTGATGACAGTATGTGTTACAAAGCAGAACTCTTCTATAGGGCTTCTCTAGTTGTATCTTCACAGAGGTATAGTGCCAGCCTTTACTCTCTGGTGTCACTTTGTTTTTGTTGTCAGGTCCAACCCAGAGGGACACCTGACAAACAGAACAAAACACTGCCAAGTCCTGAGCCCTGCTCATAATCGTCCAGACACCTCAGCTCATTGTTGCAGCCAGGCTGTCAAGAGTCTGCATGGGGAATTTCTCTCCTTCAGGGTGCCTCTACTCTAATAAACATGCTGTCCTTCTGCAGGCATTGGTTTCTCCTGACAAACAGCCAGTGTATGTGTATGAAATCTCTCCATCCTTTCCTGTAAGAACTCTAGCCTTACTTCTTCCAAGAGAGATTGATGTGTCCATGTTGTTAAGTGCCACCCAGTCAGTTCTTATCTATAATGCCCCCATGCACAACATAACGAAGTACTGTCTGGCCCTGCATTACCTTCACAATGCTTCTTATGCCAAAACCCATTTTTATAGCCACTAGTTTAATCCATCTAATCCAGGTTCTTCCTTGTGTTGCATGGGTTCTCCAATTTGCTAAGAATGATGTTCTTCTCCAGAGACTGGTCTCTCCTGACAATACACCCTAAGTAGGTAAGAAGAAGTTGTACCAACCTTGCCTCTAAGGAGCATCCTGGCCATGTTTCTTTCAAGACAGATCTGTTAATTATTTTAGTAGCCCATGGTACTTTCAATATTTTTCTCCACTGCCACAATTCAAATGCATCATTTCTTCTTAAGTCTTCCTTATTCAATATCCAACTTTCATATACATATGAGACAATTAGAAATACCATTACTTGGGCCAGGTGCATCTTAGTCTTCAAAGTAACATCCTTGCTCTTTGGCACTTTAAAATGGTCTTGTGCAGCAGATTTACTTAATGCAATACTTCATTTGATATCTTGCCTGTTGCTTCCATGAATATTTATTGTGTATCCAAGCAAGACAAAATCCTTGGAAAATTCAAACTTTTCTCCATTTATCCTAATGTCCAGTTGTGAGGATTTTAATATTCTTTACTTTGTGTCACAATCCACCCTGCAGGCTGCAATTCTTGGATCTACATAAGCACGTGTTTCGATGCCTCCTCACTTTCAATAAATAAGGTTGTGTCATCTGCATATGTTATGTTGTAAATACCGAATGTACTCGTGTATAAGTCGAGTTTTTCAGCACATTTTTAATGCAGTTTTTGTGGTAAAATTAGGTGCCTTGGCTGATATTCAAGTTGGTTTACACTCAAGTATGTACAGTAAGTCTTCCTCCAATCCTGAAGCCACACCCTTCTTTTAAGATAGCTTCACTGATTACTTGATTAGCATACAAATTAAATAAGTATTGTGAAAGAATATAGTCCTGATGTACACTTTTCTGATTTTAAACTATGCAGTATCCCTTGTTCTTTCCCCACAACTGCCTCTTCATACATGTAAAAGATCAGCATGAGAACAATGAAATGTTTTCAAATTCCCATTCTTCTCCAAGTTATCCATAGTTTGTTGTGAGCCACAGAGTTGAATGCCTACGCACAGTCAATAAATACACATAAACCTCTTTCTGGTACACTCTGCTTTGAGCCAAGATTCATCTGACATCAGCAATGCTATCCCTTGTTCCAAGACTCTTATGAATCGTGCCTGAACCTCTGGCAACTTCCTATCAATGTACTGCTGCAGCTGTTGTTAGATGATCTTTAGCAAAATTTTACTTGCATGTGAGAATAATGATATTGGTCTATAATTCTAACATGCAATTGTCAGTTGGTCAAATAGCTGTCTCCCAAATCTCTTGGCATAGACAAGTAAGTTCCTCCAGTGTTACATCAGCTTGTTGAGGCATTCAAATTGATAGTCCATGAATTCCTGAAACTTTGTTTCTGGATAATGCTTACCGTCCAACTTGAACTTGAACCTTCAGTACCATTAGTTCTTACTCATATATATACAAGCTCCTAAAATGGTGCCACTTAATGGATTAAAATCGTTTTGCCATTTATTCCATAAAATTGTCCTGATTAGCTTTAATCTTACTTAAAATATTGATTGAAGTTCAGTCATTCGATCTAGTTGACTTTCCTTCAGTATTTTTTGGCAGCCCTAATGCCTATGATGTTCTCTAAAATTTGAATATGCTAAACCACACGAGATCCCAATTTAAATGGCTGTCACAACAATCATATGTCTACAGATTCATCCCACAATTTTTGTACTTCAGACGCATTTTTTGAAAAATTGAACAAGTTAAATTTTTCGTTTTCTTAGCTCATTTTGAAGGTCTTTCCAAATATTCCTTAATATACTTGGTACATCTAGAAACTATTATTTTATGTGTGAAAGTGTGTCCATTAATTTGTAATGTCCTCTTGAGTTTGTTAAAAATTTGCTATTTCCCCTCTCCTGAAAATAATGGTATTGCCCATAGAACAAAAATATATCCCCGTAAATCTGAAGGGACCTTAATGAGACCAATGTAGAAGCCCTGATTGTATATTATTTTTCAAACACGACTGCTAATCACGAGATCAGCAGCCAACTACAAGGTCAGCAGTTTGAATCTAAGAGAGAATGATGAGGCTTTGTGCTTCATTTGTAAAGTTATTGTCTCAGAAACCAAGAAAAGCAGTTCTACTCTTTCCTATAACTTTGATATGAATCAGAATTGTCTCAATGACAGAAAGTATGATTTAGGGAATGAAACTAATAAAAGCAGTTTATTTGATTGGACACCTATTTTGAAGCCACCCACTGATTGCAGAAACACGTTTAAATAGAATTTTTTTGTTTTGAGGTCTTATTTTGTTTGTAATAAAGCCATGACTAAAGATAAACCTTAGTAGCAACATTTTTTACTACTGTTTTCTAAGAGGGTAATTTTTTTTTCCTCCTTTTTTAATTTTTTTTTAATTTTTTAACATTTTATTAGGGGCTCATACAACTGTTATCCCAATCCATACACACATCAATTGTGTAAAGTGCATTTGTACATCGTTTCTCAAAACATTTTCTCTCCATTTAAACCCCCGACATTAGGTCCTCATTTTTCCCCTCCCTCCCCGCTCCCCCCTCCAGCATGAGCCCTTGATAGTTTATAAATGGGTATTTTGTCATATCTTGCCCTGTCCGACATCTCCCTTCATCCACTTTTCGGTTGTCTGTCTCCCAGGGAGGAGGTCACACACAGTTCCATGTAATCGGTTCCCTCTTTCCTACCCATTCTCCCTTTACCCTCCCTGTTTTGCCACTCACACCACTGGTCCTATAGGGCTCATCCATCCTGGATTCCCTGTATTTTCAGTTCCTATCTGTACCAGTGTACCTCCACTAAGAGGGTAATTTAATTGAGTGACTAAAACCGCTAAATTTTCAGTGTTTCTCTAGTCAACTTGATGGTTATTAGAACAATATTAGAAAAAACATAAATATTTATAGATGAATAATTTGTACATAAATGGCCTTTGGATCATTCAATTGATTCAAACTTATAAATAGATAAAAATCAAAAATTATCCTATAAATTCTTCCATAAGATAATTTGTGACAATAAGCCCATAATTATAGGTTTTAAAATTATTAAACCATAATGGTAGGAATTACTTTTTTTTTTGCCTTCTAATCTCAAAAATATCTTTAGTCCTACAGTAACATAAAAAATGCATTTCTAATCCATATTATATTCTCAGTTATCCACTGATGCTGTGGCCTGTATTAACACTTGGAAATAATTTCTTTCATAATTATATGGCTAGAAGTCTGATTTTAGGATACTATCTCAAGAGCAAGTCTATGTTTAGGATCTATGAGAAAGTTTCTGTCCCTTTTTAACTACTTGTTCTTAGTAGCTTGGTACTATTTCTCAGTTGGAATTCTATTCCCATTGCTACTTGCTCAGTGCTTTAATCTGTTCTTCTATAAAAGAGATTGATGTGTCCTGCATTGATCTGGATACAGTTCAGTTAACAAATAAAATTCATTCCTTAATGGAATTCTAATCACAGATACAAGTGCAAGTATATATATTGGTTATAGAATAATGAAGATGACATCCAGGTGGAATCACCCACCTGGAGCTCCTGTTATTAGACCAGAAAATTAAAAGGTAAGGAGACCAAAACTGGGAGACTGGGTGCTAAAAATAGAATCAGTTTACTAGGGTCTTGTTCAGACATCCCCCTGTGATTTTCACCTAAGAAACAGGTCGAGAACTGGCTGAAATGCTCCAAGTTCACAGCATCTGCCCATGGGCTCCACTAAGAGCTCACCAGGTCAAGCAGGACAGCATCCACCACCCCTTCCTGCACCCAAAAACTGAGTCCCACAGAAAGCAGTAATTTCCCCAGGCTGATGTCTAAAAGTGGTCACAATCTCTAGCTTGCAGGAAGTCTCCAAGAACTAGCTACAAGACAAATAATAAATTATCAAGGGTTCATGACGGAGAGGGTGGCGGGGAGGGAGAGGAATAAATGAGGAGCTGATACCAAGAACTCAAGTAGAAAGTAAATGCTTTGAGAATGATGAGGGCAACAAATGTACAAATAAATGTGCTTGACACATCAATGGATCTATGTAAAGATTGTGATAAGAGTTGTGCGAGCCCCCAAAACAACGATTAAAAAAAACAAAAACCCTCACACCACAGTTCCCCTCTCTGCTACCTGTCCTGCTTCTTCAGTTTAAGACTTTGCAGCTCCCCAACCCCACCAAAAATGGAGTGACTAAATCAATCAACCTGCTTTCCTTCTTTCCCCAGCTCCATGCCTGACCAAATGGGTAATGTTAGATAATTAAGCACTAATGTGGAGCAATTGAGGAGTCTCTGGGACATTTACCTAGGACAGAACGCAGTTCCTCAAAGCACAACCTATAGTGCTATACAGGACAGAGCCGGGAGTGACACAGGAGTGGAGCCAGCAAATAATTCAGATCCAGTTTGCCCCAAACCCACTCTGCTAATCTGGTTCCCTTCCCTTGGGGACAGCATGGCACAGCCCCTAATACCATCGTAGGCCACAAGCCCATTATAAAAATGGGGAAACATTTTTTTTTTCTTTAAGCAATTTTAATTCCAGGCTGCTTTTATTTGTGTAATTTTGAATGTTTTCCATTTTAGGAACTCTTTCCATTAGCATATCAGTATCATAGCAAGACAGCCAGAAATCTAATCCCCAGAACACAGCACAGTACTTTAACATAACAAAACAGGTAAAACCAACAGGTTCTGATAGTCACAACCCAATTCAAAAACTGGCTTTATCAGTTTGGCATTCAAAAGAAAGTCTTTAAAAGGTGGTAAATTATTGCCTGACAGTTCAGATCAGGCCCATGCCTGTGCTGCAGGCCCACCTCAACCCAGCTCTGAGGCATACCTACTGTCACCTGCCTTGGACCAGAATCTGAGGTCCCCACTGCCACTGGACACTGAGTCGCCTTAACATGCAGCCTACATTGCAGTTCGACCCACCACCACAGTAGGTCACAGGTAGTCCTCAAAAATACTCATACCAGTCATACAGAGAAAGAGCTCCTGGCCCCTTGTTTTCCTAGGAACATGGCACCCAGTTCTTTCAAAATGACATGCAAAGAGCAACATACCTCCACACCCACAACAACAACAACAACACAAAACAAGAAAAACAATATAACAGTGGAGAAAGTCATAACAATGCTCAAAGAAGAATAAGATGTTGATCTTCCGCAAAACAAATCTTCAGAATGCTACTTGGAACAATATAGGATATGAGAGAAGCAATGCAGAATAAGGACATAATAATAGAGGAGATGAAGACCACGATAGTCTAAACAACAAAGGAAAAAACAAGACAAGAATGAGCACTATCTAATGCTCAAAGGATGAGTAACCCAGGAACCAATACACATAATAAATATATACAAGCCTAATGAGAGACCCGTGAAATTCATCAAACTATTCAAAAGATGAAAAAAGAAATCACAGACTCAACAATCACAGTAGGTGACTTTAATAAACCATTATCAGAGAAAGATAGATCACTGGGAAAGAAACTCAGCTAGGAGGCTACAGAACTAAACACTACAAATATGCAATTGGACATGATAGATATTTATAGAGCTCTCCATGCAAAAGGAAAAAAATTGTCACCTTCATTTCACATGCACATGGCATATTTTTAATATAGACCATATTCTAGAACACAAGTGATGCTTGAGTAAATTCAAACACATAGAGATCACTGAAAAGTCCCTCATCAACCACCACACCAAAAAGCTGTCTATCAACACAGGAACAACCAGGAAAGCAAGAGAAAGCAACTGGAGGATGGATCATGGTCTTCTGCGACATGAGTAAGTACTGGCCCAGATTACAGAGAAC
>NW_022106084.1:1909527-1911084 GCF_000313985.2 Echinops telfairi
TGTGAACTGTGTTGCTGTCATTTAAGGTTCCTTCAAGACCTGCTTCGTCACACAATTGGAATTTACATCTCTTGAGTTGGGGACTGACTGATGGTGACCTGGCTGACGGTTGGTGACCTGCCTTGCTGTTTGCTGCCTGTGGTGGGATAGCCTGAATCTCTCTACAGAGGACTCCCTCGAGGCCCTCAAGACTTGAAGGACTTCCAGTGTCTCACAATTGTCTAACACATTTGAATTGTACTGAGCCATTTGTATCTGTATAACTGCTTTATAATTTAACTGTTTATTTCTTGTTATGTATCTATCTATATAAATATATAAAATTATTAGCGATCTGGTTTTATATCTCTAGAGAACCCTATCTAACACAGTGTGTTACAGCAATGCAGATAGGCTGGAACTAGATGCAATTCCCTAACACTATCTGAGTCTCAATGATGCCAATAAGGACTGCTCTGTCTGCCAACAGGAAAGACAGAGCTTGTCAATAGCTGTGGATTGATCCCTCGAGGGGAAGACCCTGCAAATAGTTGGCTGATCCATTCTATTGGACCAAAGATATCAGTGACACATGGTGGCTACAAATGTACCTTAACAGGAATAGATAGACACTCAGTATAGACAACTTTGCATAGTCAGCAACACATGCAGATGCTAAAAACACCATCAAGGGGGTAGAACAAAATACAGTGCACCAGTTTAGGCTATCGATTTAGTCCTCCTCAGAGAAAGGAGCACACTTTAAACCAGGTGGCAGCAATGGGCCAAGAAACCTCTATTAGATACACCATCTTGAATCTCGCCCATAGAGGAATGGTTTGATAGAGACTGGGAATGGAGAGCTGGAACATTTGTTATACAAGATGAGGAGAAGTCAAGACTTAAGAGCCTGGCTGTCATGCCTTGGTGAGTGTGTGCTCACATTCAACACAAAGGGGACAAAGTGGGGGTCATCCCTGGATAGATTCCCACCTTACCCAGGACATTACCTGAAATTGCTTTTTTTCTGCAGTCTCAGGACCAGGGATACAACTTTGAATACCAGAAGCAGGGATGATCCTTCAGCGAGAGATTGTAACAATGCCCCCTGAAAATCTATGTGAAAATTCTCACGGAGCTGGTGAGCTGGACAGTTCCTTCTCCTCATATGGCATATAGTCAATAAGGGTTGACTACAAAGTGTCATATTGCTTAGGAGGAGAAGTAGTCCACCAGTCTTGGACCTATGTAACCTTACCCAATGTGGATGGAATGGACTACAGGGGAAGCACTTACTAAACTGGTCTTGTCCTAGCAATTTGCCAAGGTAGAAAATGTGTGGTAAAAATAAATGACAAATTGAAGGGAGGAGAAATAATTACTGAAGGTAGGGAAAAAAATGAATAAATGCCTTATGCATCAGGGAAAATCTAATATTATGCTCATTTTGTGAGAGAGGCTTAGAGTAATCACTCAGTTCAAATATGAATGAATTAATGGCTAAAAAAGCCAGAGGGTGGTCTGAGTTATGGTCAATTGATGTGGTGTCTTTAGGCATGGTTCCTTATATGACATATT
>NW_022106084.1:1912130-1913689 GCF_000313985.2 Echinops telfairi
AGAGACCATCACAATAATGGAGAAAAGGTTAACTTCATCCAGATTTCATTTTACATAGATCAATGTCCACTTAAGCAAATGTTGAGAAATGAAATGTCATATTCCACTGGGCAAATCCATTTCAGAAATATTTGTTAAGTATTAAGATGATTCACTAACAATTGCAACAGTACGTTGACATGGAGCTGCTAGTTTCAGGCCAGATTCAGAGGAGAACATGGAACACGGGATATCATGGCTGTTGTCAGGTGGATCTTGCATGAAAGCAGAGAATACCAGAAAGATGTTTACTTATGTTTCAGTGACTGCGCAAAGGTATTTGACTGTTTGGATCCTAACAAACTGGGAACAGCCTTGAGAAGAATGAGAATTCCAGAATACTATATTGTGCTCATCCAGAACTTGTAAATGGATCAGGGAAGAAATTATGCAAACAGGAAAAAGGAAAGCTGTGTGGATTACAATCAGGAAGGCTGTGCTTCAGGCTTGCATCTTCTCAACACAGTTGTTCAATCTGTGTGCAGAGCAAATAATTAAAGAATTTGGATTCTGTGAAGAAGAATTTGGCATCAAGACTGGATGAAATCTTTAATATGCAGATGACACACCTTGTTGCTGAAAGTAAGGAGGATTTGAAGTACTTGGTAATGAAGACAAATGATTTAAACCTTTAGTATAGATTACAACTAAATTAAAGAATATCAAAATCCTCACAAATGGACTAATAGTTAATATGATAAATTGTGAAAAAGACTGAATTATTCAAGAACTTGTCTTGCTTGTATCTATAATCAATGCTAAAAGAAACAGTCGACATAAAACAATGCCTTCATTTGGGTAAATCTGCTGCATAAGACCTCTTTAAAATGTTGAAAAGTAAGGATGTTTCTTTGAGGATTAAGGTGTACCTGACCCGAGCCATAGCATTTTATTTTCAGTTGCCTCATATATGTGAAAAGCTGGATATTGAATAAGGGAGACAGAAGAAGAATAGATGTGCTTGAATTATGGGAGGGGATGGCATTTCTCAAGGAGAATGTGTCAAATGAAAAGGGGTCATAATATAGTATTGCAATTGTAATAAGTGAAAAGGATCATAAGTGAGTTACTTAAAAGTTCTAAGTAGAATCACATGAGAAAAACCAACAAATATATTAAAGTATCAAATGTGTCTAAAAGGATGAATACACATTTTGGGGGTGTTGAGGATGATTCTAAATTTCATCATTTGTAACATAAATGGAATATAAAGCAGTGGACATAAAGTAAAACAAAAACAAAAATTGCTTAGGCGTTAGGAAGAAAAGAGTGTATCATACATGAGAATGGTGGTATTTAGGGTAAAGTATTTGTTTGTTTACAAGGAAGTTTCAATGATTTTTTTTAAGAAACCAGGACAAAGGAGCAAACTCTAGATAGAGTTGAGCCGAAGAAAATTCAATTAGGCAAGACTCAAACGTAACACTCTTGCTGTTGTTAAGGGGAGCTGTGGAGCCGGCTCTAATCATCATGACATCGTGCACAACAAAACCAGGCACAGCCTGGTCTTGCTACCTCCT
>NW_022106084.1:1914628-1916322 GCF_000313985.2 Echinops telfairi
TCTGCATAAGTACAAACAACTCTTCTAGTTTGAATTAGCTGCAACTACTACTAAACCTTCCTATCTGGAGATTCTTGGTAGAGAGAGTGAAAATTTTAGCATAGCTTGCACACTGAGATGGGGAAACTAGCTTGTGTTTTAAATGCTTAAAATAGAATCCAAACCAAAGACCAAATGCTTTTCATTCCAGTGACTTCCAATTCATGGCAACCTACATGCTGCAGAATAACACTGTTCCATAACGTTTTCTTGGCTGTAATCTTCCAATAGCAGATCCGAAGACTTTCTTCCAGAGGGTGGCTAAGTGGATCAGAACTGCCACTCTCTCGGCTCACAGTTGAATGCAAACTGTTTATATCACCCAGGACTTTCAGGGAAATAGAAGACAATCATAACAGGTAACAAAAAAAATAAGCAGAGAACATTGGTCTCATTAAGTTTTGGACAGGTTGCAGTAGAGTCCAGGTTGGTAATATAAAAAACATGGTTGGTGAATTTCTATTATAATCCCTAGGAATATCATGGAGTTGCTTTAAGGAAAGCTTCAATGTAAACACATATAGTATTCAGGAATAAATTTAGTCTGAAAGAAATTTTATTTACTTGGAGTTTATTTAATATTTATTTTTAAAATGAACTTTGGTACAAAATTTACATCTGGACCCTTTTTTGCCAAGGGAATCTCATTGGTTTTATGGAGAGGCCTCATCTTCAGGAAACAGGAGTTTAAAGATACAGTATGGATCTGAGGAAAGAAGGTATAGGCAGAGAAATGGGACATCTTAATAATTTTCTGTCTACTTCTGTGAGATTCCTCTTTAATCTTCCATGGGAGGCCAGAGAACGATAGATGAAACAGGTATAGTGAAGAAGAGAGAGCTGGAGAAGCAGAGGCAGAAATGGAAAAGACTTAACATTTTGAATTCCAATCATGTATTACACATTAGAAATAAAGTCAGATAATACCTAAATTGTAAAATGTCCTATGTAAGACAAATTGATAGCCAAATCAAGAATCTGTCACTAGTTTAATTGTAGGTGTTATAAAATTGATTTTTAAAATGGTCTCTGTGGATTGAACATAAATTGTTTATCTCATTGCACGCTAAGCCTGCCTAGCCCAATTCAAACTCATTCTTCCTCAGTTATTTAAAAAATAAAGTACATAAGGAACCGGATGATTTAAAAAATATATATATAATTAAGTGGCAACTTAGAGCTTACCTGCTTTATAGGCCAACAAAAATGTACCCATCATTTCATACCCACTGCCATTGAGTCAATGCTGATGTATAGTTATCCCCTGTGGGTTTTAGCGACTGTAGCTGTTGAAGGGTGTAGAGAGCCCAGTCTTTCTCCTTTGCTGGTGGTATCAAACTGGCAACCATGTGTATAGCAGCTTATTGTGGAAACACTACACACACAGGGCTCCTTCATTTAGTTACTGCACCCCCACCCCACAAGACCAAAGCAAAACCCATTGTTATCTAGTCAATTGTGATTAATGGTTGGCCTATAGAACAGGGTAGAACTGGCCTAATGAGTTTCCAAGATTGTAAATTTTTTTAATTGATAAATCATTTTATTGGGGGCTCTTACATATATTATAACAACCCATAAATCACCAATATAAAGTAAAAACCTTTAAATAGTTCCCCATCTATCTGCTGACCTTCATGAATAACCCCAACAGC
>NW_022106084.1:1916529-1917961 GCF_000313985.2 Echinops telfairi
CTCCAAATGAGGTCAACAAGCTGAGACCTGATTGACAGAATAAACTCCACCCCTTAACTTTTAAGTCTCAAATTGACAACAGATTATATAACTACCACCACAATCTTCAAGGAAGGGGTTTAGCATATATCAGATTGGGGAAAGCCCTGCTGTCCTCTCTATTAATGAGCTACTCCATGAAGGTATGTTGCCCTCAAGACCTGGTGCACCAGAATGAGGCCTGCTGTCTCTCTCCCTCTCCTGTGGAGACAAAAACAATACCCTCCCCATGGATGGACTGATGCCCTGCACCATGGATGGATTGATGCCCTGTACCACAATGCTATCATTTTGGGTTTTTTTTTCCCTCTTTCCCCTCTCCCTCTGTGGTCAATAAAAGATGAGAGATGTAGGGAGGATGTCTTTCAACCCCAGTAGTATCTGCATCTTTTCTCTCCCCCTTCTTTTTATTGGAATAGCATGTGCATCCTTGGGTTTGGTCCGACACTTGCCAGAGTGTCTGAATCACAACCCCTAACTTATGAATTGTTACTTTTCCTCTATACGTACTGTTCTGATTGAACTTACCTCTGTGGACTCATGTTGCACTTTTCCTTTTGTGCTTGGCTAACTTCACTTAGCATAATTTCCTCCAACTCTTCCCATGAGACAAGATGCTTCATTCATTAATCTCTGCTTTTTAGGGATAGGTAATATTCCAGTTTGTGTATTTGCCACAATTGTTTAAAGTACATTCATATATTGATGGAAATTTAGGTTGTTTCCAATTATTTGCAATTGTGTGAGATAAACATTGGAAGGCAGATGACTGGTCGTTGTCTGTTTCTTACTTCTGCTGGGTATATACCCAGTAGGGGGCTTGCTGGGTCGTAAGGTAGCTCAATTTATATTTGCATTAGGTATTGCTAGATGGCTTTCCACAGAGGCTGAAGGTACCTACAAGACCACTAGCAGTGGGTGAGATTTCCTCACTCACCACAGCCCATCCAACATTTGTTGCTTTCTGATTTTTTGAATTGGGCTATGATGGAGAGTGCCAAATTGTATTTCATAGTTGTTTTAATTTGCATTTCCCTGATGGCTAATGATCGGGAACATTTTCTCCTATGCCATTGGCTCTTTGGGTTTCCTTCATTGTGAAACTTCTGTTCAGGTCTTTTGCTCACCTCCTCAGTGGGCTAGTTTTTTTCCAGGCTAGCAGAGTATTGTAGATTTTAGTAATAAGCACTTTGTCTGATGTGTCATTGCTAAAAATCTTTTTCCAGACTGTGTACTCTCTTAATATGCTCTTGGTGAAACATTTTGATGTACACAGATTTTTTATCTTTAGTATAGCCCTCAAATTGTGCCAAAAGATTTTTTGCCTTTTTCCTCTCAGTCATCGAAGCAGTATTATATCAGATGGCTGCATTTTTCACTTACTGGAAAGCAA
>NW_022106084.1:1919430-1920334 GCF_000313985.2 Echinops telfairi
TTGTAGAGTTTAGTTCTGTAGCCTCCTTTTGGTTTCTTTCGCAGTGAGCTCTATTTCTCAGATAGCAGTTTGTTAATGTCACTTACTGTAATTGTTGAATCTGTGATTTGTTTTTTAATTTTTTGAAGAATTTGATGGGCAGATTTTGTGGGTCTCTCTTTGGATGCGTATATATTTATTGTGCTCATTGGTCCTTGATCCACCAATCCCTTGAGCATTATATAGTTCCTATCATTATCTCTTGTTATGGTTTGCACCTTGTGCTCAGTTTTGTCAGAGATTAGGCATTGGCCTGGTATGTTTTTTTCCAGTATTTAATTCTCAGTCTTTTTTTAATCTGAAGCTTAATAAATGTCTCAGAGAACATCTTGATGGGTTATATTTTCTAAGTCAGTCTGCCAGCCTTTCCCTTTTAATGGGTGAATTCAGACTCCTGACATTCAGAGTTATTACATCCATCAGTGGATTCTTTGTTGTCATCTCATACCTTTTGTGTTGGGTATTTTCCTAACTCCCTCCTTATCAGTGTGCTATGTGTGTTTAGGGTTTCATTCATGCCTACTTTTCACCTTTGAAGCAATGTTATCCTGGTTTTGTTTTCAATGTGCTGAATTCTGGGTGTAGTTGTACTTTGTGGTGGTCTCCTAAATGTGCTTAGTGAATGTCTACTGAGCACAGCGAGTTGGCAAGAATTTTTTTGCAGAACTGAGTTTTCTTTGAGTTTTCCTTGTCCAGGAAGATTAACTATCTGTCCATCTTGATAGTTTGGCAGGATAGATGTTTCTTGGATTGCCATTGCTCTCTTTTAATTTCCTGAAGTTATTATTCCACTCTCTCCTCTTATTCGTGGTATCTGCTGATAGGCCTGAACATATTCTTATCTGAGTACCTTTACATGTGACTA
>NW_022106084.1:1922130-1924236 GCF_000313985.2 Echinops telfairi
GTTCCTGTAGTTTTCCTTTTGCTTTGCGACTACAAAAGCTGCCCATGGAGTGCTGGCAGGCTCAGCCTGAGGTTGAAAGGTATGTAAAGCACCTCATGTGGCCCTTGACAGGCAGATTGTGGGGGGTCTGTGCTGCAGGAATTGCTGAGGGCGGATGGTGGGCAGGGGCTAGGCCCTGTGCTAGAGCCAGGGGCAGATGGTGGGAGGGCAATGTGACCTGCTTACCTGTGCACCGTCTTGCCGGAGGTTCCAGAGATAGTCATTCTGAAGGCAAATCGCGAGCCTCCTCCTTCCCCTGGCACAGAGGGGCTGGCGGGTTTGTGATTGCTGATCTTTAAGATCACAGCACAGCAAGTAACAAACACTCCACTGGGGCTCTTAGATAAGATAAAATTTTGTTGTTTTAATGATTTTAAAGCACACCAACTTTAGACCTATTTTACTCCCTATCTTGTTGGAGCGGGACAATAAAATATATGCACATAAAAACCCCTGCCCTACCACACACAAGCACACATTTTCTTTCCTGGGGGTTTTTGTGTCTCTTCCCCTTCCTGTGGCTCCTAGCCTGTATCATCACCTGTCAACTGTCTTCTACCTTTTAAGTTTCTTTTTTCTTTTAAATAAAACTTTAATCAGAAGAAATTATCATTAGGACACCATAAGAACCCGAATGACAATAGCGCTTTAATGCCTCTTAAAAATTAATTAGCCTTACTGAGAACTGTCAGAAAATAGTGTTTCTTAATTAGGAGACCAGTTTATTTGTGTATTCATTCTTGCCTTTTTACTCCAGCTTCTGTTTCATGATTAAGTTTTAACAAAAATAAATTGATTATTCATATTCCAAACAATGTTTATATCCTGATTCCATTTTGTGAAAGGTTTTGTTTGATGTCATCCAGTTATAAGTATACACTAAATAATATCTATAGTTCTGCTAATACAGTAGCCACAAACTACAGATGGCTACTTAAATTTCAATTAATTATGGAATTTAATATAAATGAAAAATACAGCTCCTCATTCTACTATACTTATGGCTAGTATATTAAATATACTAAATTCTACTATAATATGGCTAGCATATTAAATATTGAAGATAATGTTCACCTAGTCATAATGGACACATGTGTTAAACAGTTACAGAATTTTGTTCATTGACTTACTTGGCTTAATTTGACTTCCACTTTTGTATTTTCTAAATTGTTTTAAACTTTTTAAATGACTCTTTGTAAAACTGTCTGGGATATTAAGATGGGTTAATCTGAGATTGTAGAGATTTGGAAAACTATTCCTTAATTTTTGTGTGTATGGATTGCGATAACAGTTGTAGGAGTCCCTAATAAAATGTTAAAAAAATATTTTAAAGTAACAATATGAATAGTTTTAAAAGTTTTCTAGGTAAAATAAGTCTAACATCATTGATTTGAGGGACTGAAGGTGCATATAAATATTTATAATATCTCAAAAATTTTTGTTGCATGATTTGAGATAATTTGAAGATGGAAAAACCAAGGAGAATATGTTGAAGGACTATTTAAAACTATGTAAACCTGCTAAAGAATTGGAACATTATATTATGTATTAGAAAAAAAGTGAAACAATGATGAGAATTTTTTCATTGAAGGAGCTTGGTATATTATGGAACTCAGAGTAAGTTTGGATTTAATAAAGACTCTAGAGAGCTTGGTTCAGTCTAGTTTAGCAGTAATATCAACTTGGCGACCAGCTTCACCAAATCAACACATCTATAATACAGTATCTGGTTAGTGAAGCTAAATTTAGTAGCAGCAACAGCAGTAGCAGCAGCAATATGGGACACAACCTGTGTGAACATCAGGGATCTTGGCACTACTGTAAATCCCTTAAATAATCAGAACAGGAGAGAGGAAAAATTGAGACTGTCTTCCATTATCTGAGAGGGCTGTGAGTTTTTGTTTTGTTTTTAAGATGCTACTTTATATATTTCAGAAATGTAGGTTGGGAACATTTTTAAAGAATGAAGCAGTCTATTGAAATAATGAGTAAAATAAAGTAATATTTTCAGACCTTTTATAACCCTAAATTTCACTCCCTAGTGTCATGTGATCTACAATAGAACAC
>NW_022106084.1:1924952-1927413 GCF_000313985.2 Echinops telfairi
TCTTTGGTGTCTGAACACTGTGTTAATTTTAACCACAGTGTCTTTGTAACTGTTGTTTTTAATATCATATGCTAAAATAGAGAATGGTACGTACCTTAAAGAGTAGCGAGTACATTAATAGTACTATAACTAAAAAAAATATGGGTTTTCATGACTTTCAGCTCTTTCAGTTACTCATTAACCCATTTAATTAACCCAGACTTCCTTGGTATATGTCAAATGTTCTTGAGTCGATGCAAGTGAAAATAATCAATTCACCATTCAGGAAACTTACCTAGTATGTTTACCATCTTGGCTCACACAGGAGTCCGTCATCTGCCTCTACACCCAGTGCATGGTTCACCAAATAGAGATTTAGCTTAGCTGATTATTGTTTTCATTCCTGAATTGAAACTCTGCATCTAGCTTATCTGATTACAGGTAAGGAATCATGGTGGAACTGTAGATTAGGTGTTGGACAGCTAACTGCAAAGTCAGCAGTTTAAAGCCACCATCTTCTCTGTCATAGCAAACAAGAGAATGTTTGCTGCCATAAAATTGTGTCTCAGAAACCCAAATGAGCAGTTGTATTCTGTCATATAAAGTCACTATGACTCAAAATTAACTTGATGGCAGTGAATAAAGGTTTGTTTGGGGTTCCCAGGTAACAAACAGAAATAATTTTCTAATTTTTTAAGAATGTGTAGGCCAATTAGAATAGGTAGATACAGTTCTCATTTCACTTTAGTGTATAAAACATTCCACACCTTGCAATGATTCAATAGTTGAAAGCAGAACACGTTAAGGTGATTATGATGAAAAATTTATTTCAATTATAGTATTGATTCAAGTATTTGAAAATGAAAGAAATTTTACATAATATTATACCTGAAACAACAAAAACAACAATACCTCACTGATATTAAATTGCTTCTGATTCATTGGGATCCTGTAAGACAAAGGAGAATCACTGTTTGGGGTTTCTAAGATTAAATATTTTCAAAATTAGACAGACTCATCTTTTTCAAATGGCAAGTTGTTTCAAACTGCTGATGTTGTGGCTAGCTGCTCAGTACATAGCTCGCTATGCTTCCAAGGCTTAAAAAACAGTGGTCAAACGCAGTCTGGATTTGTCTGACTATACAGTCCTGATATTAATCCAATCACATGCACCAAACTCATGAAAAGCCTCACTAAATATTCTTTGACGCTCTCATTCCAAGATTGTGAACTGTATTTTTTCCCCATCCAGTTATCATGACGAATCACCTAAATTGTAAAAATGTTAGCCTGTCCCAGTTTGTTTTATTGGTATTTACAGAACCAGTTTGAAGCACTGCTATAAAAAGCAAGTAAGAATTGCCTGTAAATCAGCTGTTCATAACCAAGGTCGGACTGTAGATGTCCTGGTGTTACAGTGGGTAAAGCCTGGGATGTAATTAGGAAAGTTGTGGGTTGCACCCACCAGCTGCTCTTTTAAAAAAAGATGACTTCCATAGATAAAGTAACTTTCCATTAACACACAACAAAACAAAACCAGTTACTATCCAGTCAATTTAAATTTATAGTGACCTTTCAGGAGAGAGAAAAACTTCCCCATAGGGTTTCTAATGTTGCAAATTTTAACAGGAGCTGACTGCTACAACTTTCTCTCTCTGAGCAGCAGCTGAGTCCAAGCCTGAGTCTCAGTTAGCTGTCAGAGCTTAACCACTATGCCCCAGAGTCCCATCCATAAAGATTGCACACTTTGAAATTCTATAGAGCAAGTATACTCTGTCCTAGAAGCTCAGAGTGAGTTGAAAATGCTTCCACAGAAATGGTATCTCCATGGAGATTCCCTCTCTGTAAGCAGTCCCAACACTGTTGCCAACTCAATCATTTTATTTACTGGATACCAATTTTCTTGCTTTTTCTTTATTCTTCTGCCTCTTGATTCATTTATATTCTTAACATATTGTCCGAGTAAAGGAGAGGTCACTGTTGGAAAGGACCATAGTTTACCCATTACCCCCACCCCTTAGCACCCCCCCCAACACACACTAATTGTATTCAAGCGAGCACATGGACTAACATTGTCAGCAGTGCTATTTTTGAATACAAATTATGAGCTAAATTGCCATGAGTGTTTGCATCTGTATAACTTATTCTGCTACAGTGAAAGTTACTGGTCATTATGCATGTGCTTGTATCAAGAGCATTATTTTGGTTCTTGAGTAATAATGTTAATAATTATAACAGCAATGACAACAATAATAATGTTCAAGATGACTTTGCAAAGATAGAAGAACATGCAATGTGGCAATTCTCAAATGTTCCTTTACCAGCAATTAAAAATAATTTGAGGAATAGAAAGGAACAAAGCAAACAGTTTCAAAGTGTTAAGTTTGGGATCTTTTATTTTTCTTTAAGTTTGCTGTGTCAATATTATGAAAAGTATTTGGATTTGTTTTTATCTCCTATTTTTTAAATCTCAAATTATTTA
>NW_022106084.1:1928875-1929879 GCF_000313985.2 Echinops telfairi
CATACAGGACATGAGGGAAGAATCACAGAAAAATGATGAAATGATAGAGGAAATAAAAACCAAATGGAAATAAATACAGGAGTTAAGGGGCGAGATAACAAAAACTAGTAACAAACTCACGGGCTTCGCTCAGAGAATGGAGGAAGCAGAGAACCGCACCAGTGACCTAAAGGATTCACAAGCAGAGATTGATAAATGTGAGAAAAAGTGTAATAAGTCCATCAGAGAAGCTGAAGAATACCTCAGAGCTATGTCTGACATTTTGAAAAGGAACAATATCAGAATTATCGGCCTGCTGGAAGAATGCACATCAAGGAAACCAACATCCAAAATAGTGATAGAATGCTTCGAGGAAAATTTCCTTAGCTTAATGAATGAAAACCAGGCAATGAGAATGAAAAGACGACACACCAAAACTTATGGGACACAGCAAAGGCAGTCATCAGAGGAAGTGTCATAGCACTACATGCACACATAAAGAAGGAGGAGGGGCTAATAATTGATACACTGGCACAAAAGTACAGCAATGATAGCAGAGTCAGCAAGACAATTCAACGAATAGCAAAAGAAAATAAATAATAAAAATTAGATCTGAGATTCAGGAGAGACAAAATAAGAAAACTATGGAAAAAAATCAATGCTGCTAAAAGTTGGTTCTTCGAACAGATACATCTAATGGACAAAACTCTTGTGAATTTGACCAAAGAAAGGAAGGAACACATTTCAATAGCAAGGATGAGGGATGAAAGAGGTAATATTACAATGAACCATAGAGAAATCAAAGGATACTTACGTGGTACTATGAAGGACTGTACTCCAATGAATTAAAAAACTTGGAAGACATGGACAAATTCTTGGAAAAGAAATCCCTCCCTAAGTTATCCCTAATGGCTGTCAAGAAGCTCAACAGACCCTTATCAATAGAAGAAATAGACAAGGTTATCAAGGGATTACTAACCAAAACTCACCTGGACCAGATGGATTTACAGGACAATTCTATCAAG
>NW_022106084.1:1931373-1933197 GCF_000313985.2 Echinops telfairi
CATACAATGGAGTATTACACATCCCTAAAAAGCAGTGATGAACTTATGAAGCACATTGCCACTTGGGAAGAACTGGAGGAAATTATACTAAGTGAAGTAAGCCAAGCACAAAAGGACAAGTACTATATGAATCTGCTGAAGTAAGCCCAAAAAATTCAAAAGGGGTATAAGGAAGAAGCTACCGTATACATACATCCCTGGGGTGAGGTCCAGGTAATATGGCAGGGGCCAGACTAAACTCAGGGATACATATGGATACATATGGTAGCCCACTAAAAAGGTGGTGGTGGTTGGGGAAGACATGGGTAGCCAGGGGTACAGGGCACTAACCGACATTGGGGGAGGGTGTTGATTGTGGCTCCACAGGGAAAGAGGGACCACACTTCAACCCAGTGCTCCAAGACAAGAACGCAAGATATTGACATGAAGCAGGGAACCAATAGAGAGGCCTGAGGAGCTGGCCCCATTACCAACTAAGTGGACAGCACCACCCTCCTCCCCAGAATAATTCACTCCAGAGGACACTACTGAAGCTACAGCTCAAAAAGGGGGATTTGTCTGATCAGAGCACACAGGAGCCAATGAGGGGGGAAAGGGAAAAAAAATAGAGTGAAACACATCCTGGCTCACCACGCCCTGAGGACAATGTTTCTGCTCAGAGCAGCAATGCACACAGAAGACCACAGGGCTGGCCTCACCACGGGATACAGTGTTCCCTATTGACCCATAGCACCATTGTGGACAACACTAGAGACACACTGTGGGAATTGTGCTTGCTCTGAGCATACTATGCCAAAGCCAGCCTCTGGGGGCATGCAGTAGAGCGGCAGGGGGAGGAGAGTAATGAAGTCACCAGGGATAGATGTGGGGCCAGGGCATGGCACCCCATCAGACTCGACTGGAATGCACCCGTGAAGGACAACAAATAGACCCTGAACTATTTATAGGGTTTTTTGGTGTGTGTTGTTGTTGCTATTGCTTTACTTTCTATTGTTGCTTCGTTGTACTCGGTCTTGTGATGGTACATAGCATGTCTACCTGGAAGGGATAGGCAGGATAAAGAAGCCAGAAGAGAGAACAACGGATGACAATTCCAGGGGGATATGGGAGAAGGGGAGAGTGGGGGAGGAAGTGGGTGTTAACAAACCCAGGGACAAGGGAAAAACAAGTGACCCACAATCAGTGGCAAGGAGGGTGTAAGAGGTCTGGCAGGGCAGGATCAAGGGCAATGTAACCGAGAGTAATTCCTAAAACCCAAATTAACTCTGAACATGATAGTGGGGCAAGAGGAAAGTACAAAGAAATAAGGAAAGAACTAGGAGGCAAAGAGTAGTTATAGAGATCTCAATACAGGCATATACAGATGTAAATATTTTTATATATGGCGAGGGGAAATAGATCTATGTACATATACTTATAGGGTTAGCATTAAGGAAACAGATGGACAATGGGCCCCTGCTCAAGTACTCCCTCAATACAAGAACACTTTGTTCTAACAATTTTACAGTCTGAGATGCTCACCTTCCTGGAATGATCACTGAAGACAATGGGTACATAAGCAAATGTGGTGAAGAAACCTGATGGTGCCCGGCTGCCAAAATATATAGCATCTGAAGTCTTAAAGGCCTGAAGATAAACCATCTAGCTGAGAAACAACAAAACCTACATGGAAGAAGCACACCAGCCTGTCCTGACCCAATCGCTGAAGACAAAGCGGGTACATAAGCAATTGCAGTGAAGAAAGCTGATGGTGCTGGGCTGTCAGAAGATATAGAATCTGGGGTCCTATAGGCTGTAAGATAAAGACGGGGCCATCCAACTGAG
>NW_022106084.1:1933983-1934890 GCF_000313985.2 Echinops telfairi
ATTATCATTGTAAATGTATATATTTTTTCTCATTAAAAAATACACTTGTTTATATAATATAAACTATGTAAAGATATTCAGAATCAAATTTACTATGGGAGAACATCCAATTACTGATAAGGATATTGCTAAGAAATATTGTGCTGATAAAGAAATATTTCTCTGTACTCTTAAAGATACTTCTGCAACACTAATAAATGAGGAGTATTGAATGATTTTTGAAGTTAAAAATTTCAAATATAATTTATCTTGCACTCTCTTATTGTGTATAACAGGAGTCTACTTTCAAATAATTGCAAATAGAATGTTCGCAGAGGGAAATAATAGAATCTTGAAAATTGAAATTATATTAACTGGAGATACATTTTTATATCTGATAGAACATTCAAAGTCTGCCATTATGAGCTTACGGTGCTAGCTTCAATCTCAATTCTTCATTATTTACAAATAAGTATGATAAAGGTTGCTAATGCCAACTTAAAACATTTTCTTTCATGTAGCAATATTTGTAAGTACAGACACCAGTCCAGGACACATACTTCAGTGGCACTGTAGCTGCAGCTGTTATCCTGTGCCCACTCCCATCTATATCTGGGGTAAATTTTGCATTTATGATATCAAATAGAGTTAAGACAGTCATTCTCAACCTTCCTAATGCTGCAACCCTTTAAACATAGTTCCTCATGTTGTGGTGACCCCAACCATAAAATTATTTTTGTTGCTACTTCATAACTGTAATTTTGCTACTGTTATGAATTGCAATGTAAATATCTGATGTGCAGGATGTATTTTCATTGTTACAAATTGAACACAATTAAAGCATAATGATTAATCCCAAAACAATATGTAATTATATTGTGAAATACTTATTTCTAATTACAAATATATGAAATTTTGTCTTGAAGCA
>NW_022106084.1:1935862-1950613 GCF_000313985.2 Echinops telfairi
TGCTTTTCATTACATCTTGTAACTCCTGTGGCAACATCTTCATTGCTAATATTTGCCGATGAAACATACAGTGAGTTCTGATGACTTTTGGTGACTCATTCAGTACCAAAAGTTGAAATCTAGGATCGACATCCTAGTATAGCTGGAGCACCATCTTTTCCCAAGAGGTCTTATGCTCTTTCAGAAATGAACCAATTGTGTCAAATACATCACCTGTAGTAGTTGTCGTTTCAAGAGGTTTGCAAAAAGGATATTCCTCTTTAACGTCGCCCTCATTAATATACCTCACGTAAACCAGTAGCTGTGACCAGTTTGAAATGTTTGTAGATTCATCATGTTAGATGCTAAATCATGCAAGTGGAGCAGATTTGACTTCCTGGATTGCCTGTTAAGAATATCAGCAGACATATCATCTATTCTTCTGCGGACAGTATTGTTAGATAGGAAATTGCACTCAGTTTCGCAACAAATTCGTCTCCAATCATAACTCAAACAATGTCTTTGGCCACTGGCAACAGTAAATCCTCAGCAGTGGTGTGAGGTTTCATAGTGCTGGCAATTCTGAGTGCCACAAATATGGAGCTTCAATGGCTGCTACGTTGTGTGTGTGGTACTTGCCACCAGCGTCAAGTCTGGCTTTCTTGAGTCCAGCTTTGCTTCTAAACTAGTTGGTATCCTTACTGGCAAAGCTCGGATGCTTGCTATCAAAATGGCGTTTTAGTTTGTTTGGCTTCACAGATTCAGCTGATAGAACTTGACAACAAATAACACATTGTGGTTTCTCATTTCCTGCTATAATTATTGAGGTAAAACCATACTGTAAAAAGTCCTCACTATATTTTCCTTTCTTAACGTTCTTCTCTACATGATCCATTGTCTTGGATGGTTTGCTAATGAAAATAATATATAACAATAGCTTTAATAACACCAAAGATGATATTTGGTATAGTTTACTCTATACAGTTCATTAAAGTTTCCTATGATTTACCACTCTCTGTGTTGTTTCTTTTTAACATACTTGTTGCTATCACAAGGAGGTAGTATTCACATCAACCACAGCTGAATGTAAAAACACCAATCAGAATCCAGATTAAGTTCCTATGGTACAAATATATATATATATTTTGCAGAAGTTGATGATTTTATAGTACATGATTTCACATTTACCCAGTAATTATAATTCATGAAGTGTCATTTTATCCCCCAACACTGCTGCTTTCAACACAGTAGCTGCTTTTGTGCATGTGTGATGGATCAGCATGAGTACGTTATGGCACCAACCCTGTCACATGCACCTGTATTTGTATGGGGTGTAAGTGATGGAGTTGACGCAATGATGTCCTTATGCCGGGTACTTGCATGTGGGCATATCTGCAAGTGGGTGGACCTGCCTGGAGATGGATAGAGGAATGGTTCCTCAGTTCCTAAGACTATTGGAAATATGTGTTTTCCAATGGTCTAAGGTGACCCCTGTGAAAGGGTCGTTCCATCCCCAAAGGGGTTGCGATCCACAGATTGAGAACCGCCAAGTTAAGAGAAAAGCCTACCTGTTTTTCTGTCTTGTTGCTACATCATATTAGCTAGACACTTGCTTGTTAAGATTTTTTTCTTTCTCTAGTTAAAGAAGTTAACAAATTTAGAAAGTGCTTATTTTAGTTCTCATTGAGTCACCATAATATTTCAGATTTTATTATATTTTATAAAAATCCTAAAATTAAATTAAATTAATCAAAGCATGAAACGAATACATTTCTTATAACATCCTCAGCCTTCTTTATGCATCATAGATGTATAGACACTATCCTTTGGTCAACTCTGTCCAATGATAGTTATTGCCAAAATAATTGTATTGGGAAAAATAAAAAATAGTGATGACTATACTGTCTTTAGATTTAATGGTGGAACATATGATAATTAATTAGTGATGTCCAAGGATGTACTCCTCTGAGCATTTTCTAGTTTTGAAAGCAACCATAGCCTTATTATGTTTTGCATCAACATGGCTGGGCCAGGTTTCTCAGTAGTTTATCAGTAATCCTTCATAATGTGATCTGATAAAATGTAATCAACTCCATGATGGGATAAAGTAATCAAGTCTGTGAATATTGGAAAAAAGCGTTATACTGGGTGTGGCCTATTCCATCTAAAGCAGACTTCAGGAAAGCTGATCACATCTGCTGATCCTGAGCCTATTTCTGGTTCAATGAGTTACTGCCATATTGCTTGCCATCCAAGTAGATATGAGCAGACTTCTGACCTTGATTCATTTGGCTTTATATCCACTATCCTGTGTACTCTCTGCTTAGACTTCCTGCTTTCTGGTTCATGAGTCTCCCTAGCAACATGAATCAGGAGGGAGAAACCTCTAGCTCAATATTGGACCCACAGACTTGAACTGTACTGGACTTACCTGCTTCTAAACTTTTAGGATCCTTTTTTGATATAAAGGTTTTCTTACATATGGATACATATGATCTTCACGTTTTTTGCTTCTCTAGGACATCTAGCCTTACATAGACACAATAGATATCATCAAGAAAAAATAGAAATAGAGAAAAATAACAGTGGATCAGAATGCACTAGACTTGTATTCAAAGTATGATGCTTTTAAATAACTCTGATTTTGGCCATATTTTAATCTTTGGCTGACCATTTTTCTTGGTCTGTAAATTTTGCTGAAGTTATTTGAAATTAAAGACAATAAATATAGGGCTTCCAGCCATAATTCCTCAGATGATATATTATAATTCTGAACTTCATAGGTCTATGGCAATAGTCCTATTTCAGAGGCCATTATTTACTAAAGAACATTGAAAGCATGAGTTTAATAAAGGGTGTGAATTGTGCAATACTCTGTTTAATGGTTACTTTGATTTCTAGTACTTGTAATGGATGTAAGAAATGACATGCTACAGATGAAAGGAGAAAATCTGCTTTTTGAGTGGCCTGGGAAAAAACCTGATTGATTATGATGAATAGGTGGCTAATGCCTACTGTAAATCTCTGGCCAGAGGTCCCAGGCCATTGAGAAAAAATGAGACACAGCCCAGGGATGGATAATAGATATTTGGATATCATTAAAAATATGACAGACTACATGTCAATTTGATTGCACTATTAAGACTCAATATAATGACCTTTCCTTGCATGGGTCTGAAGATTCACTGAACAATTTTCCCCATATCTTCTGATATTGCTTTCATTTTTGTGTGCTAGATGCTAGTATCTCAAGATCACGGTTACAGAGGGCCAGAAGCAAGGGTCATCCCCCAGTAAGCAACTGCAACTATACCCCTCAATCTGTGTGTGAAAATTCCCATGGGCTCAACAGGATAGAATGTACCTTCTTTGTATCTGGCAAAACTGAAGTTCATGTTGAATACTGTTGTATTGCATTGCCTAGTGGCCAAGATAGGCCACTAGTTATGTACTTATGTAACCCCACCCAACATAAATGAGAACCATTAGAATTGCCCAAGCCAACTCAGATTGTTATTCTAAAAGAATATAAGACATCTGCTGACCAAATGGATATTCTTACTCTTCTTAAAGACCTACTAAAGACTCACGTGTCTATCAGCTTGTCATACTGTGGTGGTTTGTGTATTGCTGGGATACTAAAAGCTATGTCACTGGTATTTTGAATATCAGCAGGGTCAGCCAAATAAAATAAATTCCAGCAGAGCTTTCAGACTTAAAAAAAAAAAAAGACAATGAAGAAGGAATAGGCTATCCACTCCAGAGTGATTAGCCACTGAAAACCTTATAGATAACATTGAAACAGTGTCAGTTACTGAAAACCAAATGAGCAAAAGGAGAACATTTTCAGAGATAATACCAGAAAATGAGCCCCTCAGGTCAGAAGGCACTCCAAGTGTGATTCAGGAAGAGCTGCCTTCTCAAAATAAAATTGAACATAATGACACAGATGGAATAAATTCTGTGGAGTAAAGCCTTCAAGAATTACTTGCTGGTGGGCATGACAAAAAGGAAAAGAAACAGCTGCAATCATCAATTAATAATTGGAATTTGGAATGTATAAAGTATGAATCTGGGAAAATTGGAGGTTGTCAAAAAATAAATGAAAAAGAAAGATTGATATCCTAGGCATTAGTTAGATGAAACAGACATGCATTGGCTATGTTGAATCAGAAAATAATATGATTTATTATGCCAAGAATGAGACAATCAACAGGACAGGTGTTGCATTCATTACCATAAAGGACATTTCAAGATCTAGCTGGAAGTACAGAGCTGTCTGTAATAGGATGGGGTTTTCTTTGATCCAAATCAAAGAAATCCAATACATAAAATTATTATTAAATTTATGCACCAAACACCAAAGCAAGTACTGAAGTGGTTACAAACTGGGCTGCTAACCACAATTTCCACAGTTCAAGTGACCAGCCCCTCTGCAGGAAAAGATGAAGCCTTTTACTCCCTTAACCAGTCACACCATCAGAAAACCACAGGGACAGCTTTGCCTTGTTGTTTAGGGTCCCTATGAGTCAGAATTGATGTGGTGGCAGTGAGCAACTGAGCAATGTCTTCATATGAAATTAATCACACATGCAATCATGATGCATTGATAATTATTAGCTATTGGAATGCAAAAATTGGAAGCAATGAGGAAGGAGCATTAGTTGAAAAATATGGTCTTGTGATAGAAATGAAACTGGGGATTGTATGATAGAATTTTGCAAGACTAATGACTTGTACATATCAAATACATTTGCTTTTTTTTTTTAATTACACAAAAAGGGACTATATGCTTGGTCTTCTCCAGATGAAAAACACAGAAATCAAATTGACTGCAACTGTGAAAAGAGATCATGCTTAAATATCAGCAACTTATACAAGAGAGAGGCTGACTGTGTAATAGACCATAAAGTACTAATATTTCAATTCAGAGTGATGATTAATAAAATTAAAAGTACTCCAAGAGAGCCAAGATACAAACTTGAGTCTATCCTTCTGATCTTCCAGTACACACATTGAGGACATAGTTGCTGTATTAAACACTAATGGGAAAAGATGGGGTAATCTGTGGGAGGACATCAAGAACATCATTCATGGAGTAAGAAAAGGTCATTAAAATGATAGGAGAGAGAAAGGTCAAAGTGGATGACACAAGAGACTCTGTAACTTGCTCTTAATCATAGAGTAGGTAAGGTAAAAGGAAGAAATGATGAAGTCAAAATATTGAAAATAACAATTCAAAGTGTATCTCTGTAAGACAAAGTAAAACATTATAATAAGATGTGCAAAAAAACAAGAGATAGAAACCAAAAAGGAAGAACATGCTCAGCATATCTTTAACTGAGAAAACTTAAGGAAAACATTCAAGTCTTGAGTTGCAACATTGAAAATTCTATGGGCAAAATATTGAATGTAAGAAGTATCAAAAAATGATGAAAAGACTAAAGAATCACCACTACAGTACTACAGATCATCCCAGGACTCAAATCAGCATAGTGTCTGAAAGCACAAGGCTACATTCAACGTCTTCAAGAAGTAGCACATGATCAAAACTTAATAGTACTGAAGGAAGAGCGCCAAGATACACTGAAAGTATTAACCAAACCAAGCCTTCAGGCATTGTTAGAATACCAATTGAAATGTTTCAACAAACTAATGAACAGAAAATATGGAAGACAAGTTCTTGGCCAATTGAGGGGAGGCCATCCATATTTATATGCATCCTGTGTTAGTCTGCGGACTTTAGAGAAACAAATCCGCAGAAACTCATGTATAAGAGAGAGTTTTATATGAAGGTGAAGTGCACATCAAGAAAACATCCCAGCCCAGTGCTGCTCAAGCCCACAAGTCCAACATTAACCCATTAACCCATATGTCCAATACCAGTCCACAAAGTCCTCCTCCATTTCACAAAACACACACAATGATGCCAAATCAGTGATGTGTAAGCGTCTCAGGAGTCTCCACATTGCTGCTCCAGCACCCAGGGCTGCATCGGGGTAGGTCCCTGTGGCTTCTCCTCAGGGATGTTTTGCAGGAAGTGAGCCTTGCCAGCCAAAGCAGGGAACTGGCTAAGGCAGTTGCACTCCGACCATCAGAAATCAAGAGACCAGAGAACTCAAGGACTAGAAAGGCAAGGCTCACCGAGCCACTTGTACCTCCACCCTTCAATTAACCCCCATGTGCCAATAAACTAACTACCTCAATTCCAAAGAAAGGTCATTGCACAGAATGGTCAGATAATAGGAAAATAATTGATATTATATGCTAGTAAGATGTCACTGAAGATCATCCAACAACTGCTGCAGCAGTACATGGACAGGAAGCTGCCAGAGGTTCAGGCAGGATTCAGAAGAGGACCTGGAAAAAGGGCTTTCATTGCTGATGTCAGATGGATCTTGGCTTAAAGAAGAAAATATCCTGACTATGTTCACTTGTAGTTTTTAACTATGTAAAGGCATGCAACTGTGTGGATGATAAACTATGGCTAGTCTTGACAAGAATGGGAATTACAGCGCATTAAATTGTGATCAAGATAATTTATGGACATTGACAGTACACTATGGAGGCCTAAATAAAGCAGTGCCACTTGTAACTCCATCTGTTCTGGACAAAGAAAAAGAACGTAGGAGTGAACTGTAGCCCTGAATCAATTCAGACCTACTTCTGTTAGAACTTCAACTTCTAGTTTCAAACCCAACTCAGAGTGTGTGTGTGTGGGGAGTGGGGTGGGTGGGGGTGGGGAGGTGTTTGAATGGCAGGTCGTGCCTTATGCCCAGTAGTCACCAAGAAGATATTCTGGGAGGGGAAAGAGAAAGCACAGAAACTATTGAAACCAGAGGGTGTAAAGTAAAGGAATTGGTTCAGTTTGCAGACTGGTGTCGTCAGTTTCCTGAGGAATTGTTCTTGAAATGGATTATGAGATTGATTAAGTAAGGGGCAGCATCTTTGCCGGAAGGAGCCCTGGTGGCTCAGTGATTGCATATTTGGTTGCAATTCACAATGTCAGCAGTTCAATGTCATCAGCCACTCGGAAGAAGAAAGAAGTGATTTTCTAATCCTGTGAAGAGCTACAGTCTTAGAAATTCATAGGGGGAAGTTCTACCCTCCCCTATAACATTGATGTGAATTAGCAAGAACTGGAAGACAGCAACTTTGGTGTGGGTGGTTTATCTTTGCTTTTTAATGCTGCTGACTGAAAAGAGTATTTGGGGGTTGATACAAGATACATAGTTCCCTGTAGAACATTCCTGAATGGTAATTTTGTATTCATTCATAGGAAAAGCTAAGCCACAATGTACAGCCAGCCTGACAGAGTGGATAAAATTTGTGATGAGACTTGTCTGCTCTCTTCCCTTCCTTAAATACTCTCTGGAACACTTCAAAGGAAATAGTTAATATGTTGCTTAGGGAGGCAATGCTTGAAGGAGTTTACAATGATTAGGATATTCATCCAGTGAGCATGTTTATTAGACAGACCATGACAGATAACAGTCATCAAGGGAGCCCCTTCTACATCGGCACCTCATCGATCTTTACCACTGAAAAACAAAGCAACAATTCAAGAAGCTGTGTCATATTTGTTTGTAAAACTTCCCCACATGGGTTTTATAGATGCAAGAAGCATAAAGGTAATTGATAGGAAAATGGGAGAGGGAAATTGGGAAGGAACATATTCCCATAGGTAAGAGATTTAAACATGGTGACTGAGAAATAGGATGAACTTAGCAGACATTGATGGAGTCCACACAGGGTTCTACTACACAGTTGAGTAGATCTATTGAAACTTCCACTGGTGGGTGCACTGATGTTGTTAGGTGCCAGAGAGTGGATTCTGATTTATAGCAACACCATGTACAACAGAGTAAATCACTTCCTGCTCCTGCACCATACTCATCATTGTTCTTAGCTTTGAGTGCATCTACTGTCAGTACATCTTGTCAAGTGCCTTCCTCTTTTTCGTTACCACTCTTACAAGAATGATCTCCATCTTCAGACTATTCTCCCCTAACAACATTTCCAAAGTAAGTCTCACCATTCTTGCCTCTGAGAAGCATTCTGGCTGTACTTCTTAAAAGACATACTTATTTGTTTTTAGGGCAGTGTATATTACTGTCAATATTCTTCTCCAGCACCATATTAAAAACATACCAATTCTTCTGAATTCTTCTGCATTCTTCCTTTTTCAAATCCATATGAACAACTGACAATATGTTCCACAGCTGGCTCCTCAACTGATTTGAGCTGCCTAATTTGAGCTTGTCTTTTCCCACAGATGTTGTCTTTTGTTTCTGGGTATTTCATCTAGAGAAGTCTATGTTCATTGTTGAAAAAGTTATTTGCTATGAATAAGTCCTTGATCTTGCAAATTCTAACATGTGATCTTCAGCTTCATTTCTATCAATGACAACATATTTTCCACCTATTGTCTCTTCTTCTTTCCAATTTTTGCATTTCAATCAGTGCATCAGGGTTGCATGTTTGATCTGGAGATGTGTGTAGAATTCTTCTAATTTTTCATTGCTGTCTTTAGTGGCTGATGCATAAATTTAAAAATAGTTGTATTAATTGGATTTTCTTGAATGCCTATATATAATCCAATCTCATACAACATTTTACTTTAAGACTGATCTTGAAATGCCTTTTTGACAATGAATGCAACACCATTCCTCTTGATTGTGTCATTGTTGACATAGTAAATTATATGATTTTCTAATTCATAAAGGCCAATACCAGTCCATTTCAGCTCACTAATGCTTGAAGACAGTGATCTTTATGTGTTCCATTTCATTTTGACAACTTCCAGTTTTCCAAATACTTCATTCATGCCAAGTTCTGATTATTAGACATTTTCAGCTATTTCTTCCCTGCTGATTCTTGTCCCACCAGCAAAGGAAATTCCCGAAGACTTTAATTCCATAGACTTTGCTCCATTTTTGTCTACTTTGAGAAGGCAGGTCTTCCTTAGTTATATTTTGAGTGCTTTCTGACTAGTGAAGCTCATCTTCTGGGGCTATCTCTGAAAATAGTCTGCTTCTATATATTAGGTCTTCAATATCTGACTCTGTTTCCATGCTATGCATGTTTGTCAGAGGCTAATTACTCCAAAATGGACCACCAATTCCTTCTTTGTAGACTGTTTTTAGTCTGAAAACTCCACTGAAACTTGATCACTTTGAGTGACCCTTCAGGCATTTGACATACCAGTGCCATAGCTTCCAGTATCATAGAAAGAAAGAAACCACTACAGTACAAAGACTGACAAACTGTGGCCTCTGATGTTAAGGAGATTTAAATAAGTCCATTGGAATCACCCTAGGTGGGAAGTATTTAATACTAGGGATTCCCACACATAGATGACAAAGATAGAGATTGAGTAAAGTGCCAGGGTCCTCTGGTGAAGGCCCCAGCAGGAGACTGGAGGTCATAAGCAAATATCTGAGTAAAATGGCTTGGGTGTGGGGAAGAGAACTTCTTGGGTCTCCTAGACACAGTAGTCCAGGTACTATAATCCCCAAATCTGCCAAAAAAATAAATTTAGACTTGGGGGATATGGAGATGCAACAGTTGATGGGATCAAGGTAAAAGTTGAATGAGAATTGGAGATTTTAATAGATCTTTTATAAAGCAATTACCTCTCCTTTACCTGAATGTATAATTTGCATGGATAGTATGTCAATATGTCAAATTTACTTGATATTGTAAAATTAAAGGCAGATAAGTCTTGCTCTTAGGCTGGTATTGATTGGGCATGCTAAATGGGATTTCAAACCAGCTAAAGCTGGGCCTTTGGACTCAGCATCTGGTTACCCTACAACTGAGGCATTTCCTCAAATTTATGTGAGTTTTGAACACTATAGAGTGATTCACAGAACTCAAAGAAATTTGGAAATATACTAAATGGAGGAGTCAGGGAGAAGTGAAGCTGAAGTGCATCATGGAAGAGTTGGACATTTTGGGCATTATAAATTCCACCTCTTTAGAACTGTTATGAAGTCTATGAGGCAAATTTTTTAGTAATTTATTTTTTAACTATCGCTGTATAGGGACTACAAAAAGTTCATTAAAAAAGTTGAATTAATATATAATGATGTTTTTCAATAAAATTTGAATCTACTGCATTTTTTGAAATCTTATTGCATTACAAATTAGGAAATATGTCATAATTTGACTTCAGAATGGTATAAGAAACAATTATTAAAAATAAATACATAAATAAACAAAAGCAACTTTGAAGTCTGTACTGATGCATATAGCTTGCATGTACAACCGAAGGAAACACTGCTCAATCCTGTGCCATCCTTGCAATTATTGTCATGATAGCAGTCACGGTGTGTGTTAGACAGGGTTCTCTAGAGCAACAAAATGAGGACACTTATGATTATATATATATTTAGATAGATAGATAGATAGATAGTAGATAGATAGAGCATGAAGGAATAGGACAGCTAATTAGTCCACACAGCAGTACAGAGGGCTCAGTTCAACTCACTTCCATGGAGCAGTTAATATACCGGAAATCCTTCAACTCACAAGGGTTGCTGGGTCCAAGGTCAAAGAAGCAGACAACTGAGCAGGTCAGCAACTGTCAGCAGCTCAGCAGCTTAGCGAAGCAGGTCGAGAGGGGATATCGAACTCGAGCAATTAACACGACAGGATCTGCCAGCCTTAAGCTCAAGTGATGTATACCAACAGTGTGGCAAAGCAGGTCTCCAAGGAATCTCAAGCTCTAGTGACAGGATCCACTGGTTGGCTGTGCCAAAGATAGTGTAGCTTTCTGAGGGAGTGGTGTCTCTAACTAACATCCAAAGTACTTCATACAGAATCTCATCTGAATAGGCTGGATGTATATCTTTCAAAACAGTTTTATTTGTACTTCTGGCAGTTCATAATACATTCAGCATTCTACATCATTTCCTAATACAAATCCATCTATTCTTTTAGGATCATCCTTATCCATTGTCCAGCTTTCAGGGGTATATGAAGCAGATGAAAATACCATGACATGAGTCAGGCTCATCTTGTCCTTAAATTAATATTCTTGCTGTTCAATACTTTAAGTATGTCTTGTGTAGAAGATTGGCCAAATACAATGCATCATTTCATTTAATGACTGCTGCTTGTATGCACTTTGATTGTGGATCCAATTAAAGGAATTCCTTAACAACTTTAATCTCTTCTCTATTTCTCATGAGTTGTCTATTGGTCCAGTTGTGATCAGGTTTGTTTTCTTTAAATTGAGTTGCAATTCATTCGGAAACTGCAGTCTTAATGTTCATCAGCAAATGCTTCAAGTTCTTACTTTCAGGAAGCAAAGTTGCAAGGCTTTGTTATCTGAATACTGAATGTTGCTAATAAATCTTTTTCTAATCTTGATGCCATATACTTCTTTATATAATCCAGCTTTGATGATTATTTGCTTACATGCAGATTACTTAAGTATGGTTAAAGGATACAACCTTGACACACTTTTCCTGATTTCAAACCATACAGAATTTCTTTGTTCTGTTCAAACATATAGAGGTTAATATTAAAAAGATATGTTATAAAATGAAGGATAATTTTATTAGAACAAAAAATAGGGGGAAACTCCACAACACTTGGAATCTGACCTTGTCAGGTTGATACATATTTGGGGAATGAGGGGCCAAAATAATTTAATTTGATTTCATGTTTTTGAAAATTCCCTTTTAATAATCTAAACATTATGCATAAAGGGTATGAAGATATTCTGTGTATAAAAATAGGTGTTTACTTTATTGAAGTTCATAGAGAAAGGGCATTTGTTAATTTACCTGTTTAAAAATATGGGACTGCATGCACAATACTAAGAAAAAATGTGAAAAGTATATTGATATAAAATTGTATCTTTCATAGATGTTTCAGGGTTATTTCCCAGAAAAAAATGTATCCATTATTAATATTGCTCACTTTCATTTGCCCTCTCAATTAAATTAATTAACAAGTAATGTCCTTTTCTCCTTAATATCACTTCATCCCACTCCTTTCTTTATATATTAAGTTCCACTGACTTACTCCAAATCACCACTATTTCTTTCCTGCTTCAATAATAATGCAAATAAAGTTCTGTATTCTCTCTGAGCCCTTTCCTAATACTTTTCCACTGTGAACTCAGATTACTCAATCAAACAAATCAGATCTGGTTTTGGCATACACTCCTATTTAATTCCCCAGGCACATATCGTCTTCCATTTTACTTTGATCTATATCCCCCAGCTTTCCAAGTCTGTATTCCATTCCTCACACTGTTCACTCCCACAAGAGTAACTTTGTTCATGGTGTCTCCTGACTGAAATATTTTTATTTATTTTAAATTAAATTAAATTTTACTAATCCCTCACTCATAATTTGCTGATTAAGCTTTTTAAAATTGTTTTTATAAACCAACTTTTACCTAACAAAAAATAAATCCTATAGAACAACGCTCTCTTTTTAGTACTTTTCAATATTGACAATTTGCATGGACCAACATGTATGTATGGACCAAAATGTTATTAATAATAGGTAGAAAAATTATTGTTACTAGATCTAAGTACACACATGTGCAGGTTTTTAAGCAAAAATCTGTTTTTAAGCAAATAAGCTGTTTATCTGTTTATGGAACCATATCTCAGTGATCAATGAATGGTTACAGACAAGTTCACTCAGTAATACATTAATCCTAAACTTGTTTAAAAAAAAGGAAGAAGACACCCCATGTCATCAGGTCAATTGTTCCTCATAGCACTGGGTAGTCTTTTCACTGTGGGTTTCTGGGAAGACAACAGGAGTCGCGAGGAGGAACATGTGGTAGTTTTGAACTGCTGGACTTGAAGTAAGTAGCCCAACAAATAGGTTCGATCAAAAGACTAGCTTCTAAAGGGATCTGCTGAACAAGACAGATTTAGGCAGAGAGGTTGGCCAGCTCACAGAGCATGACAACTCTTATGACAGCCGCTTTGTAAAGGGGTATTCTTGATAGAGTTTCTAAAAGGACATTGGATGATCACGGGGGTTATTAAGTATACGTTTTCTAAATCTGTGAAAAGGGCCTTGCTAAGTAAAACAGGAAAGTTAAACCTAGAGTTGTTTTTTTTTTTATTGCAGCAGTGCATTCTTTGAGGGTAACCAGGGCTGTTTTATAAAAACTTCATTAGAACATATTATTTCATTTACCTTACGGCCCTGATCTTGCTCCTTCTGACATATTTTTGTTCCTCAGCTTTAAAAAGAACGTTTCAAAGCAATATGGTTTATATCCTTGTAAAAGATCAGAGTGCCATTTTGAAATGTGTAAATCAAAGAGCGCAGATTTACGCCCCCCCCACCCTCTGGGAATTGTTAAAGAAGTGGAAACCTCCTTCTCCCACCCCAACACAAATACAAATGTACAAACCTCGATTGACTGTTCCAGGGGGGAGGGATACAGTGATAAACAATGAGAAAGATCTATTATTGACAACATTTACATGATAATGGGAACCTTTATAACATATCAAAATATCAAGAAACAAAAAACTTCATATTTCGTACTTTTGTTCCTATGATTTAATTACAATATTATATATTATATATACAATATATATATACTCATACTTCAGTATAATGGCAAGAAATTATTTGAAATTTTTCATACACAGTGAATAATATACAGATATTTGGGAAAAGCTTTTGATGTTATTTAATTATCACTTTATTTAGATATAATAGTGACATCAAAATTCAATTTTTAATTAATGATGTGTTTTATTTTGTTTTTGCTGTTGTCTTTAAATCTGTTTTGGATTTGTTTTTTATTATGGGATTTTTCTTTATGCAAAGTACACCTATTTGTGACAAACGTTGGACTACATATTAAGGATCAAAGTATGAGGAAAATATGTGCTCTGCTTTGTTCCTTATTTGTCTGTAGGAGTAAGAAGGAGTATACACGGATAAGTGCATAAAGTCGAGAGGAGTAATAAAGTTATGAAAAATTGTCAGAACCAATTAAAGTTAGGCATCCGTTAAAACTGTGTGGATTGATTTTTTAATTGCTTGTAAAATCATAGCATCATAATAATATTCATTTCTAGACCCAAAGTGTTTATATTGTCTATCTTACATACTATGCTTGCCAAGATACTACCCAAATTAAGGAATATAATTCTGGTTATTATGACAAATGACACTAACAAGTGCAAGTGTTGGCCATGCAATAAAGAGGTTTGAAGAAGCACACCAGCCTGTGTGACCATGAGGTATCGATGGAATCAGGTAACAGGCATCAGAAGACCACAAACAAACAAACAAACAAAAACCATATTGCTGAGAAAGAGGGCGGTCCGAGCAGAGACCCAAAACTCATCTGTAGATAATGGGACATCCTCCTCACAAAGGATCACAAGGAAGGGCTCAGGATAGCACCGAGGAAACACATTCTTCTGGTCCCTTGAAGCTTCCTCAATATCCCCCCACTCCACCCCAGCTATTATGACCCCAGTCCTGATTTTCACTGTGGGCTAGACTGGAGCATGTGCACAGGTACAGATGTGATAGGAACGCATGACACATGGAATCCAGGAACAGGAATGAGCGTAGAGATACCAGGAGCATGGGGGAAGGGGGAGAGAGGAGGGAAGGAGGAGGGAGCCAATCACAGTGATCGACACATAAAGGTTCCCCTCCTTTCCCAGGATGAACAACAGAAACCATGGGGGAAAGGAGACAGTGGTCACTGGAAGATATGAAAATAATAATAACTTATAATTTATCAAGGGGTCACGAAGGTGG
>NW_022106084.1:1950904-1952368 GCF_000313985.2 Echinops telfairi
GAATATAGTAGTAACAAGAGATGTAAGGCAATTTTGTAAACCCTAATGGTAGTATGCTAAATTTGATATATGAGGCCTGGAAATAAATGGGAGACTAGACAAGATACAGGGCTATCACATAAATAGGGAAGGGAGTAAGACAAAGATGGACCCTAGTTTTCAATTTAGTCAAGAGAGACAATGAAGTTACAATTTCTAAGATGCAGTCATATATAAATGTATATATCAAGCATTTATTTGTATAAGATATATTTATGGACATTTTAAGACATCTACTACAACAAGCTAGCACTAACACCCACATGGAAGTGAAAGTCTTAGCTCTTAAAACCTATATTCCTACCTGCAATAGAGCAAAGGATTGAAATTAATGTTAAATGGCAGCTCAAGGAAGGAATGCATATTTTGGCCTTCTCAGAGAGCCACAGTTTCCCTTTCATAGTCAGTCCTGGAAGAGGGATTCTGATGAGCAGATTTTGTCTGGCGTAGGTGTAACCACCAGCAAACTGCTTGCTCAAGATTCAGAAAGCTAAAGTTACTTTTTTTTCTCCTTCAGTCTTCCAATAGTTCAAAGTTGCATGTCTTTTCAAATGCAAATGTCATGACACTGGAGGCACTGTGTGATATTTATCATTTTTTTGTCTTCTATCTAGGCTTCAAACAAAAAGCCTTCAGTATTTATAATTGGATTTGTTAAAAGGGACATTAGGAGTTGCCTGAAGGAAATTGCTTTTTGTTTAAAATATTCAATAGGTGACCACCTGGATCCCTTGGATCAGTAAAAGTAGGAGAAAGTCAGCAATGGAGAGACCAGTTGTATCTGAGCACTGACTCATCGATCAGCCTCATAGAGACCAGATGGGAGAACAGAGCAGGCAGGCTGGTCTGACGTTTAAATAGTTGCTGGTAACATGAATTTATGGATTGACTTAGCCTAAGAGGTTTAGGGTTGTTATTTTGTGAAGGGACATTTGTGTGGGGAACCCCCTAGCTTACTAAGACACTTATGAATCTAGCTTGTTATGGCTCAGATATCGTTAACCAGAACCAAACTTGATAAGGAAGAGGTTTGGCCCTCTGAGCTGGTGTACATTGCTTCCTGACTTGACGGGTGGCTTGCTCGAGATTTGATTATGCTTATTAATACAGCCACAAAAATACAGACGCAATTATTAATCATAGAATTTTGGGTTTTGCTCACATTTGAAACATAGCTTTTACGTAGGGTGGGATTATTTTTTATTGTAGCTGTTCTAGTTGTTTCCTGTTAGACACAAATATGATTGTATTATTGTTTTTGTTTGAAGATTATGTATGATCAAGGAGTTGTGTACAGTTGTCAAGTTAACAAGGGGTGGTCTCTGGTAGTTAGATTTTATGTTAACTTGAATTTTATGAAATTATATGGATAGAGTCCAACCTGTTAACCTAGTGGTAGCTGGGTGATGCCTCCACGGGGATGTG
>NW_022106084.1:1953592-1955426 GCF_000313985.2 Echinops telfairi
TGTCATTCTCAGCAAAGTAAATCATATCATTAAAAAAAAACTTAAATGGCCAATACCAGTCCATTTCAGTTCATTAATGCCTAGAACATTGATCTATGTGTCTATTTTATTTTAAACAACTTCCAATTTTACTAGATTCATACTTCATACATTCAAAGTTACACTTATTAAACAGAGGTTTTCAGACATTTCTTCTCATTTTGAATTGTATCCCATTAGAAAATAAAAGTTCCAGAGGAGTCCCAAAGGCTTTCATCCATCTACAACATTATAGTCAATTCTGCTTTGAAAAGGCAACTCTTCCTCAATCTTATTTTGACTGCTTCCCAACCAATGTGGCTAATCTTTTGACTCTTTATAAGCCATTGTGCTTCTGAGATTCATGAGGTCTTCAGTATCTGACAATGTTCTACTGCTATCCATATGTTTTTAGTAGTTAATTTTTTAAAAGTAGACAGAATATTCCTTCTCCATAGTCTGTTCTTAGTCTGATAGCTATGCTTAAATCTTCAATTCAGGTGACCCTGTTGATTTTTGAAATACCAGTGACATAACTTTCAACATTAGAGTGACACACAAGTCACCGGAGTATGACCAACAGACAGATATATTTCTTAGATAGAGCCAAGCTCCTGAAGGAATTGAGTGGCTAAGCCCAAGAGACCAGGAAAATAGTTTCAGGGGACATAACATAACAGACTTCTCTTGACCTACATGAGTGTAAGGGTTGGTGAATCCAAGATTGACAGAAAGATGATAGGTTTGTGACTGCAGAAGTGAAAGAATATAAAGTCATTAGGTCAAGCTTGTGGCTGCAGAGGTGCATTTATCCAGGTCTGGTAGGTCAGATGACAGGTTGTTGATGATTCTCAGGATCAGCAGGAAAAATGGCAGGCCATTGGCGCAAATCCAAAGAAACAGGTTGATGATCTAGATGCTGTGTCCAGAATCAGCAAAACATAATTAAGCTTTTCATAAGTGCTCACTTATGTTGAACGTTGGCCATATTCCATGGAAATTGTCTCTCAATTGTTTGCATCAGGACTATGATCTAAGCAAGGGTGTTTCATCTGACCCTAATCTTACAATTGTTGACTGTTCTTAGCAGTTCAATATGCAAGTGGTTACATTTTATTAGGTCACACCATGAGGGATTACTAGGCCTTACTTGCCAAACCACTGAGAATTGAGGCCCAGCTAATTTGAAACAAAACCTATCACAAATTGGAATGGATGAATTGAAACAAAATGTGTTTGAATGATTAAATATAAAGCTCATGATCGTCATTGTAAACCTTCACCTAAATTGCAATAGAGAAAAATACAGATGGTTACATGAGCTTTGGGCCATCTTTTATTTGGTATTACTGGTATTTGCCACACGGTAAGCCAGCATCAGTCCTCCGCTCATACTCATTTGGGAAGTGAGCTAGGAGTGAATCACAGAGAGAGTGTATTTCACAAGTCCTGACATTTTTGCCTTCTGACCTCAAAAGAAAGGCATCATGATCATTTTGGTGCATCTTAGGCCTGCAAGTTCTAGTCTCGGCCAGGTACATGACTCCCAAAATAAACAAACAGACAAACAAACCCATTGCCATCAAGTCAATGCCCATTGATCGAAATCCATAGAACGCGGTAGAGCTGACCCTTAGCTTTTAACGGATAGAAAGACCATCTTTCTATCATGGAGCAGCTGGTCCTGCCTCGATTGCATAACAAATATCACCCTTCAAACAGAACTATAACCACAAGTGTAAAGGCTAGAATTTATAATGAATCACGGAGTGGAGGACATGGCTCGATCAGCCCTAACAAGTAGTTAACTACACTA
>NW_022106084.1:1956148-1957563 GCF_000313985.2 Echinops telfairi
CCCCCCCCCATTCACAAGCATGTGTGAGTTTAAGATCATTGAAAATATTACAAGCTTTTTCTTGCACTACAGCTGAACTTCCTAAACTTGGCTAATACTTGGAATGACTTGAGTATCTGGCAAAAATACAGATCCCTTGGCTTCTTTCCCTAGACATGATGATTTATTAAGTTGCAAATGGAGCTAGGGACAGGCATTTTCTCCAAATCCCTAGGCCACGTCAATGGTCAAACAAGACTGGAAATCTAAGCACTATAGTAAGGCCAACTAGAACTCTGTTCACCTGTTCCAGCTCACCTATTAATTCTACTCAAAAGCCAAAGACAAGTTCAATTATAGTGTTTGTAAGGAATATTGACAATGCTATGGACTGCCAGAATAGCAAAGAAATCTGTCTTGGAAGAAGTATAAGCAGAATGCTTCTTAGAAGTTAAGATGGCAAAACTTGTTTTGAAGTACTTTATACGTATTGTTAGATGACATCAGTCCCGGGAAAAGGACACCATGCAAGGTAAATTTAAATGTCAGAAAAAAATAGAGGAAGACCCAAGCAGATGTATTGACACATTGGCTGTGCATCAATATGCTCAAATAGAACAGTGGGCAGGATGGTACAAGACTATGCAGTGTTTTTTTTTCCTCTCCCCTCTTGTGCATAGTGTTTCCATGAATCCATATTAACTCAATGCCATCAAAGAACTCTGCCATCTTGAATGTTCTTTCGAAGATAAGATTGGGAGAGTTAATTTTGTGCACTTTGGCCATTATCAATAGGGACCACTCCTGCAGAAGGACATCATGTTTGGAAAAATAGCTAAAATGAAGAAGATCTTCAATGAGATGCATTGTTAAGAATGATTGCAACAATGGGCTCAAACTTACCAATTATTGTGAAGATGGCACAAGCAATACTATTTTCTGTTATTAGTTGTTATTAGTTAGAAACAACTTAACATCCTCTAATAACCACACAACTTAGTGATAATGGTTGGTTTAGCAATGATCAGACAACTGTATGTTAAACATACAAAACTGAAGTAAAAGATTCTCAAAGATAAAAAGTAAATAAAATTAAATTCTGTATATATCACCATTCATGATAAAGAATATACAATTAGACATTGCAAAGCAGGCTTAACCCTTTATGAGGCCAAATTAATTAATAAATTTACTAAGTTTTTGAAAAGCTAACAATATTTCAAGATGAATTACAACTTAATGTAAAAATGAATTCTCATAGCTGCACCAATCAATGCTCATGGTAGCAGTAGTCAATGGATCAAATTACACATTACATTATGCAAATCTGCTGCACCAAACCTCCTTCAAATTATGAAAAGTAAAAATGTTACTTTGAGAATTAAGGTATTTTTCATTAATCATTTTATTTGGGCTTCTACAACTCTTACCACAAT
>NW_022106084.1:1961500-1970075 GCF_000313985.2 Echinops telfairi
AAAGACATGACTTCTTGCTCCCATAAAGAATCACAGCCACGGAAACTTAAAAGGGCACTTCTATTCTGCCTTAGAGGGTCACTATGAGTTGGCATTCACTCCATGCTAGTGGGTGGATAGGTATGCTTACATTATTGAATACGTATTATTTTAATTACAGTATAAAATGAAAATCCCAAGAGAATAGAAGATAGGCATATGAATAGAAGACAGATAGATATCATATCTTAAAATAATAGCATATAGTCCTAATATATACTGTTGAAAATACTTCAAGGCTTGTTTATCAATTATATGCAAAATAAAACTTCTGTTCTTTTATTATAAAATGAGCAGTAGTTTTGACAGGCTCCTTAAGGTTTTCTCTTAAAATCCTGGATGTTTTAAAGGTCAGCAACCAACTGCTTTGTCTTTTGATACATAGGTGACTTCAAATAAATCAAGACAAGAAATGGAACAATATTTAAAAATGAGAATTGCATACCATGTATCCTACAGAGAATCTTTATATACTTTAGGTTTCTGAAAATATAAGGGGAGGTAAATGCTTTGAATATTTGAAGGGTGCTGAAAAAGAATAAAATATAAAAATACCATTTGTAAAATATTACAAATTTATGTAGTATTCATTATTTTGATCTTTATGCTACAGCAATCAGTCATAACCCAGGGCATTGCTTAAAGAAAGTAGCCCCATGCAATGGGACCCCTACTGTGCTGTTATAGAAGAAAACCCAGTGAGGATGGAAAAATAAAAGAACAAATCTACTTTCCCTGAATATCTTGAAACATCTAACTTTTTTCCTGGATGCAATTTCTAATTTGTTTTAGAGGTAATAATGGACATGAAAGTTTGAAATAAACTTTGGTCATGGTTCTAAGAAGCTACTTTTATCAATGTAACTGTGAAAGAAATACCTGAAATGTAGATTGGCATTCATGCGCTTAAAAAAAATTAATAAAACAACACATCAAAACTACAATAGTACAGTAGATGCTGGAATGACTAAATTAAAGTTTGCATTTGTGACAAAGAGCAGTAAAATTATTTTATATTATTCAAGTACATATTTATTAAAAAGCACATTGCTCACATATGTACAACACCAAAATAAATAGTACCCTTAAGTTAGCATTATAGATTATGTATATATATATACATACACTTTATACCTATATATATATATATATTTGTAAATATATACAAAAATGACATTACAAATTTCAAAATACACTACAACCTGTGAAGAATGTAGCAAATGAATCTTACATTTTCACTAATAACATCCTCATATAGGCTGTGTTAATATTAATCCTAATAGACTATCTGACCAGAAATAGAAAAAATTATCTAAATCAAACAATCAATGATTTAGATATTTAGGTAATCTAGCTCAAATATTTTTGGTTGTATTTCCAAAGTCAAATTTCTATCATTTCTTTTGAACAGTTACCTTACCTGCAAATTGTGTTATCAGACATTAGACATATTAAAGGTTCTACCACATAGAACGATTAATTTAATATCATTTTAATTATTAATTTGATACCAAGTATTTTATTTAAATTATTGCAAAATCTTAATGCATTTTTATAAAAATTACGTTACATATATTTTAAAACAATTGGAAACCAACACATTGAAATTCATCTTTGCTTTCTTTGTATTTTCACCATAAACAGCAAAGTAATATTTCAACACATTGACACATAATTCGAATTTCTCGTTCTGAGAGTGTGGAAAGATGTATTCATTTAAACATTAATTTAAAATTTCCTGAAACATAAGCTGGTGTAAGCTTATTTTATTATTTAGATCGACATTGTCTGGTGCATGCCTACCTCTTCAAGATTATGCAGCATAATTACTGCAGCTACTTGAAAACCTTCTCGATCAGTAATTAGAGGATGTTTTCTTGCCTCTTGTTTATTAATTTGGGCATATGATTTTCTTTGGACAATGAGATATCTATAGTAGCAATACAAGCATAAGCTTGGAAAAATATTCATGAATTCACACTTCTACTTTTACTTGCCTATGTCTCTGTGACTCATCTGTGGGAGGAAGGAACTCACAAAACCATGGTCATCCTAGACTAGTCTAATGATTAATAACTATTTTTTTATATATTTATTGGAAAATGTCTTTTTAGATTATGTGTCCATTTCCTGATCCATGTTTTCTGTCTTTTTACTCAGCTTTAAGGGTTTTATATGGGCTGAGCACCATGTGGCATGGTAAGATATGCACCACTGGGTTGCTAACCACGGCGTCAGAAGCACTGAAAGCCACCAGTTGCTCCAAGGGAGAACAATTAACATTCTTCATAAAGTGTCATAGACTGAGAAACAGTAAGGATAAGCTCTATTGTGCTTTAGATGGTCTCTAGGAATTGGAAGTAACTTGATGGCGTTGGGTTTAATTTTTGGTTTTATGTATTCTACATAAAAGTCTGCTGTGAGATGTGTTAATATGGCTTGCGTATATTCTCTTCTTGGCTGTGGTTTGGGAGCCTTGCTGGTTTAAAAAGTACAAAGTCAGCAGTTGAAACTCACCATCTGTTCTGTAGGAGAAAGTTGAGGCTTTTTGCTCACAGAAAGATAATATAGCCTTGGAAACCCATAGGGGAAGTACCATCTTACAGGGTGACTAGGAATTGAATCTAGTTGGGAAATTGATTGAAAGAGATCCATATTTATACCCATTCAAAGTAAACCAAACAATTCTCAAATTATAGAATGATCTTATTACTATCATAAGCAAGTACATTTTTGATGATGATCATCTGACAAAGGTGATAGCAGTGCATGACAGGTAGCTGCCAGAGGCTTAAGCTGAATTCAGAAGAGGACATGGAAGTAAGGATTTCATTTCTGGTGTCAGATGGATCTTGGCTCAAAGCCAGAATCCAAAAAGATCTTTACTTTTTTTTTAATTGACTATACCAAGGCATTCTACTGTGTGGACTCTATTGAGCTCATGCAGAAGCTGTACTTGGATCAAGAGGCAGAACAAAGGAATGCTGCATGGCGGAATATTAGGAAGGTGTACCTCAGGATTGCATCCTTTCGCTGTACATAGTCAATCTGTATGCTGAGCAAATCACCCGAGAAGCTGGCTCATATGAGGAAGAATGCGGCATCTGGTTTGGAGGAAGGCTTATTAACAATCTGCATCATGCAGGTGACATATCAATTCCAACTGGAAGAGAACTTGAAAGGGAGGAGGACTTGAAGAACAGCTGGCGCAGAGCAAGGGTTGTAGCCTTCAGTGTGGACTACAACTCAGTGTAATGGGAACAGATCCCTTATGACTGGTCCAATAGTAACATCTGATAAACTGAGAAAAGACTAAAGGTGTCAAGGATTTCCTTTTGCATCAACCACAATCAAAGCTCATGAAAGCAGCTGTCAAAAAGAGACCAAATAACACATTGCATTAGGTAAATATGCTGCAGGAGATTCCTTTATTGGGAAGCAAGTATGTTATTTGAAACCTAAGGTGTGTCTGACCCAAGCCATGGTATTTTCTATTACCTCATTTTTCAACTTGCACGTGAAAGTTGAACAATGAAGTAGATAGATGCATTAGAATCATTGTGCGGGAGAAGAATGTTAAAAGTTCCTTGAATATCAGTAGAATAAATCAATCTGTCTTAGAAGAAGTACAATCAACATGCTCCTTAGATGGAAGGATGGGGAGACTTCATTTTCTGTGTTTTGGCCCTGTATCATGTGAGAGCCTTCCCTGAAAAAGGACATGCTGAGTAAAATAGAGGACCAGAGGAAAAGAGAAAGATCCTCAACAGAATGGACTCACAAAGGGCCTGCAAACTGGGCTCAAACATAAGAACAATTGTGAAGATGGCTCAGGACGAGGCAGGGTTTCATTCTGTTGGGCAGGGATGCTATGAAGTGGAACTTCCTGGAAGGCCCCTAACAACAACATAAATTGTATCATAATTGAACCAAGCCACAGGTGAACTGACTTCCAGAGAGTTAATTCCAACACAAAGATACCGTTCATAACAGTGTACAACTGCCCTGTGGGTATTCAAGGCTGGAACTCTTTACTGGATTAGAAAGTCCCATCTTTCCCCCATCCAAATTTTAATGCCTGGCTGCCCTATAGGACAGAAGAGAACTGCTCTGTGGGTTCCGGAGATGGTGAATCCTTAGGGGAAGAGAAAGCCTCAACTTTCTCCGGCAGAGTGGCTGGTGTTTTTCAACTACTGACTTTGAGGTTAACAGCCAGATATGTAACCCACTTGATCCATACTACTTAAATTTTCTAATATTGTAAATACCAGTTAAGTCATGCAAAGAAATATTTGAAGGTAATAGCAGTCTGTTAAAAGTTTTCCCATTTATAATTCTTATTTTTAATTGTTTCACTTCTCCAAACGTGACAATCAAATAAAAAACAATTTTAGAAAGAATTTTTCATAAAAAACACATAAATTATGTAATAGCCTCTTGACCTGTCAAAATGATTCATTAATTATTATTTCTTTTATAGCTGTGAGTCATTGACATCAAGTTAAGAATAAGACAAACAGACTGCATAGCTTGCAAAAGTAGGAACACACTGAGAGTACAGGCTGGGCAATCATACTATTTTATTAAGACAATTTTTATTATGTACATCGAGGACCCTGCTCCTGATTAAAACCAGGAACAATTTATCCAGCCTGCCCATAGGCAATTACAAAGCCTTTATCTGGTAGGTATCAGGGGAATGTTCCCTCCCTTAACCAGACTTTCAGTTTTTGGAGAGAGTAGCCCTAAACTCAGCATTGCCTACATCCTCCTCCAAACTCCCCCCACCCCGAACCAATTCACCCCCCACACACAAACACACAATCCATATTCTTGATAGTGGAGTTGTATAGATTTTCCATGCCATCATTTCCTAGAGTTATAAACTGGTATTAAATATTTTTTAAATTACTGATAAAATTAAGTAAAGGCAGTAGTTAAATTTCCTATTTTAATTTGAACTAATTTCTTGAAGTACCCCTTATTTCTGTAATTATGAGGGCAAGTATCTGTAGGGCTATAGAGAAAGGATGGATAAAACTGCAGTTTCATTCTTGATTGATAAAATCTATCCTTTCCCAAAGGCTATTATAATTTTAATCACTATATTACATTTACTAAAGTAAATTTACTAGAGTAAATTCTAGTCACCAAGTATTTAAAAATATCTCTAGCAAGTATTTTAGAATATTCATAAAGTTTGCATAGCTCCGTATCATATGCCAGTTCAATAGGTATTGAGTTGTTTGACAATGACAAACACACACAGAGCAGAACTAGTCAATGTTTACTATAAGGGCACTGCATTTCAGAGTGATAGATAGAAATAGAGATATTTTAATTTGCTTTAGTGCTTTATAGTTTACAAAGCAATTTCACTGGCTGTCTCTCTTGATCTTGTCACAGATTTTGTGAGGTGTGTGGAGAATACTCTAATTTGTAGGGCAACCTAAATAGTATATCTAAGTGGCAAATAAAACAGAAATATGAAAGATAAAATTTCAGCTCTGATTTATAATTAAGTAAAGTGTATCATATTTTTATCATATGTTAAAGAAATAGGATGGGGGGAACACTTGGCGTGTTTCTCCATTACATAATTATTTTACCTCCTGAATAATCCATGTAAAATATGTTAACATATTTGTATATAATTACAAGGAAGCTCTTTTAGGTTCTTTATAAGTGAGGAGGGACATTACATTTAAATATTTCAAATGATGCTGTGAATCCAACAATATTTTAGTACAGTTGTAGTAGCAGAAAATATAAAATAAAAATGGCTTAATATAGAAAATACAGATAAAAATGTATTTATTTTCCATATGAAGTAAGGCCAGGTAGTGTATATTTGTTTGATTCTATAAATTCAACAAGGACTTGCACTTCTTCCAACTTGCCATTTTCTTTCCCTGAGGGCATGCCATTAATTCTCATGGTCTTGGATTCTTGCTAAAGTTTCAAGCATCATATCTGCCTTGCACTTTCAGACTGTAAGCAGGGATGAAGGAACGTACGACTGCTCCTTGGATGACTCGAGTAAGAGTTTGCCAATAGTACTTTCAACTACATGTAAATCCTACGACCTTAGGGGAAATGTGGACCAAATGTAAGTGTGAACACAAGTAGTGTTTTATTTGCCCAGCAATTAATTTCATTAATGTTAAAGTTTTTTTTTAATTTCAGCAAAAACAGTAGGATGGACATTTGAATGGAATGTCACTTTCTTTCATGACACTTTGTTTTTTTTTTACAAGAAACTAAGAGATTAATTTCATATTTAGTATAATTGAACTATGCAGCTTGATCTTATTCTTAGTATGTAGTTTCCTATTTCAGGATAAATTCTGAATAAACTTTTATTGAAACCTACATTGTATTCCAATGTAGATAATATACTAGATATAGTTGGTAGTTGCTGTTAGGGGTCACCAAGTCAGCTCTGACCCATAGTGACCCTATCTATGCCCAACAAGATACAGCCCTGCAAGGTCCCGTCACACCTCACAATTGTTCTTCTGCCTGAGTCCACTGATGGGGCCACTGGGTCAATCCGTCTAGTTGAGGACCTTCCTTTTTAATTCCGCCCCTCCAATTTATCAAACATGGTGTCTTTATGCAGGGAAAGGTATCTCCTGACCATATGTCTGCAGTATAGAAGATGCCTCCAGGGAACACTGTAACCTTGCTTCTTCCAACACAGGCGTGTTTTTCCTTTTATCACTTCATGGCTTGAGTCAGGCACATTTTAGTCCTCAAACTGGCATCCTCACTCTTCAGTACTCTAAAGAGGTCTTGTGCAGCAGATTGACTTAATGCAATGTATCTTTTTCTCTCTTGATTGCTGCTTCTATGAGCATTGATTTTGGATACAAGCAAGGTAAGATCCTTGACAACTTTAACCTTTTCTCCATTTGTGATGATGTTACTTATTGATCCAGCTGTGAGGATATTGGTCTTCTTCATATTGAATTGAAATCCATATTAAAGGCTGCAATCCTTGATCTCCATCAGCAAGTACTTAAATTCCTCCTTACTTTCATCAAGCAAGGTTGTGTCATCTGCAAATTACAGCTTGTTAAGAAGCCTTCTGCCAATCATGATGTTACCTTTATCTTTATATACGCCAGCTTCTCTGATTATTTGCATAGATTGAATAAGTATGGTGAGAGGATACAGCCCTGATGCACAACTTTCCTGATTTTTAGCCCTGCAGTATTTTCCTGTTCTTTTTGTACAATTGCCTCTTGATCCATGTACAAGTTTTGAATGAGCAGAATTAAGTGTTCTGGAATTCTTATTCTTCTGAAGGTTATTCAATTTATTATGGCCCATGCAGGCATATGCCTTTGCATAGTCCATGAAACAAGTAAAAATCTTTCTGGTAATCCCTGCTTTAAAGCAAGATCCACCTGATATCAGCAATGATGTCCCTTATTCCACATTCTCTTTTGAATCCAGCCTGAACTGTCACCTCCCTGACAAGATACTGCTGCAACTGCTGTTGAATGACCTTAAGCAAAATTTTACTTGTGTTTAATATTAATGATATTTTATAGTTTGAGTGTTCTGTTGGGTCGCCTTTCTTTGGGTGGGCATAAATATGGATCTCTTCCTGTCAATTGGGCAAGTAAGTATCTTCCAAAATGCAGCAAATATATGTATATATATTTTTCCCCTATAGAGTAAGTTTTAATCACAGAGAATCTACTGCATTTTATACTAAACTGTTTGTATCCCACTTTTTATTCTGTAATTATTTTTTCAGGAATATTCTTCTTATTTAGTAAATCTGTGGTTATGCTATTATTTGGAAGGAAATATCTGTTAATTTTAAACTGTCCATTATTCATTTTAGCAAAAAGACAAAGCTTGATGAAATGATGAAAATATCTATTAAAATATTTCAACAATTCTAGTGATAAGCACTAGAAGCACCCGCTCTTCTATGCCAAGATGGTTTTTTGCCCAATAAATTGAATGACATCTATATTAGTGACCATTCCAAGGAAAGGTGGTCAATCCAACCAAGTGCAGAAATATTTGAAAAAATTGTCATTATTATTATTACATATAGGTAAAATTTTGTTGAAGATTATAAAAAACTGATTGCAGCTATCCATTGTGAGGTTACTGCAAGAAAGTTAAGCCAGATTCTGAAGGGGATATGGCAAGAGGAACATTATGGCTGATGTCAGATATATATTGGCTGAAAGAAGAAAATATTGGAAAGATGTTTACTTGTTTTGCATTTATTATTTACAGGCATTCTACTGTTTGAGTCATAACAAAGTATGGATACCAATGAAAAGAATAATTACAGACACTTTGCTCTGCTCACGCCGAACTCATGCATTTTGAAAAAGAGCCAGCTGTTCTGACAGAACAATGGGATATTGCATGATTTTAAAACAGGAAAATTTGGAGTCAGCATCGCATCTTTTCACCATACTTATTTAATCTGTAAGCTGGACCAAAGCATGAAGAACAGGGCATCAGGGTTATTGACAGCATTCCATTTACAGATAACAGTCCT
>NW_022106084.1:1972047-1973136 GCF_000313985.2 Echinops telfairi
ACCCTTCCTGACCTGTTGATCCAAAGGCATGAAAATCCCAGAGTGGCCAGGGGGCATTCCAGCTGCCAGTTCAGTGGAATCCATGCTGTTTCCAGGTGGGAGAGTTCCTTCCTTCTGGACCAGGACCTCAAATTACAGCAACACAGTCCACGGGTTAGGTGTCCAACAGGTAGTGTAGCTTGAAAATTGAGGCACAGAGCAAGCAAGGCAGCCACACACTGGTCCGAACATCACAAAGCAAGAGACCTGAGAACTAGAAAGGCGAGGCTTACTGAGCCATTTATCCTTCTGCCCTTCAATTAACCTTACCTGTGTTTATCGGCCAGATTGACACAATAAACTAACTAACTCAAATTGATACTGACAAGATGGAACCTAAAAACATGAAATACATCACATGCTCCAGTTCTTACAGAAATTGCTGGATTTAATTATTGTAATTTTATATGTTTAGTTTCCCTATTAATTTGGATGCTCAGAAAAGAAATACAGATTGCTAGATAGACCTAAGGCAAAAATATATTGCTACTGGGGTTTCAATTCACATATGCACATGCTTACTCAAAACAAAGTAAGTTTCATCATGTCTCAGGGATCAGTAGATTTTCACAGACAAGTTCTCTTTGTCATAAGAGCACATTTGCCTGGTCTTGCTTGTGCCCTTTCAAAATAAAAGGATACTTTTTGTTCTTTAATGGACAGAATAAATAGCAAATTTTAGATCAGATATAATATTAGACATTTAGCTAAAATGCAAATAGACATCTTCCCAAATCATCGATACTTTGCATGAACTTCATAGGAATGCAGCAGACACTTAAAAACATATGTTATATGCATCACATTTTAAAAGAAGGTTTGGAAGACTTCAAAAATGATTTCAAGGCAGAGGCCAGATCAGAAATTTATGGTGACTTGTTTGGATGTTCCAAAGATGTAAACATGATTCATTTTTGAAAGGGACAAGGTGATCATGGGGGCTTGTGGAAAAGGAGTTACAATATTAATAGCCATGTTATTGAGAAAAGGTCTAGGGAGGCTGCACTAAGAAATTATTTTTAATCATGACCATTCACCTGCTCATTGTTT
>NW_022106084.1:1973689-1983609 GCF_000313985.2 Echinops telfairi
GTTCTGGGAATTCTCTCGGTTCCTACTTCTGAGCTAGCTCTCTTTTAGTCAGAGGGATGAAGCAAAATGAGAAGCTCACTCTCTCACACTTTCACACAATCTATTTGCCGAGTCCCACCAAATAATTTGGTGGGAATTACAAAATATGGAGAGAAGAGTCAGATTTAGCTTCTCCACAATGACTTTGCTGGTATTTGAAATACCAAAGGCACAACTTCCAACATCACCATAACATTCAAGAACCACAATAAGATGATTGACACCTGACAAACATGAGCATAAAAATACATATATGCAGAGATATCTATGCTTATATGTACATATTTACATATCTATACATATATGCAGAGATATATCTGCTTATATGTATATATTTACATATATGCATCAAATTTATAGATTTTGTTGTTAGGTGCTAAAGAATCAGTTCTGACATTTACAGAGTCCATGTCAAAGAGAACAGAATGAAACGCTGCCTTGTCCTGTGATTTCTTCACAATTTTCCTTATGTGTGAACATATTGTGGCAGCCACCGTGTCAATCCACCTCATCAAACGTCTTCCTCTTCTTCACTACCCCTCTACTTTACCAAGCATGGTGTCCTTTTCCTAGGGACTACAGTATGTCCAAAGTAAGAGAGACAAAACCTCAACATTCTTACCTGTAAGAAATATTCTGACTGATCTTCCAAGAGAGATGTGGGCAGGGTAGAACCATATTAGGAGCTTCTGAGCCTGCCTCTCCTCCCAGGAGTAGAAAGTCCATCTTTCCTGTGCAGAGCAGCTGGGGTTTCACACTGCTGATCTTGCCGTTAGCACTTTACCTCATAACAACTATACCAGCAGGGCTCCGCATATGCATATGAAATGAGTGAAAATAGCCTGCCTTTGGACAAAAACAAACAAACAAAAACTAACTACCACCGAGTCAGCGTAGAAACCACCCTAAGGGTTTCTGAGATTGTGACTCTTTACAGTAAAGAAGACTCTCTCCTATGGATCCACTGATATATTCAAAGTACTGACCTTTCCGTTAATAGCAGAGTATATTAAACACTTGACTAGATATATAGATTTATGATAGATAGATACATGATATATATATGTTTATATTAAAATTTTGGAGACATATGATAGTTTCTATTCTCGTAAGCAGTCACAGTTTTGGAAACCCACAGGGACAGTGCTACTCTGTCCTGTAGCATTGCTATGAGTCAGAATTGACAATGGCAGTAAGATATTGAAAATTAACTTTATTGCCACAATATTTATAATTGGAAAAAAAAGAAAGGGAGAATATATTTTCAAACTTGCTGCACCTCTTGACGAGAATCATATTCAAGGATATATTTTCTGAAACTACCATTCATAGAATATTATAAAAATATTAATTGACTTCTCTATTAGGTTAACAAAACATGCTTATATTCCCTTAAATCTCTTCATCCTTTTGTTCTGAAAGCATTACCTTTTCATGATCATTGCTTTTTAAGAATTAATCACATAATGTCATCCCAAATTGTATAAAATTCTGCAGAATTTCTGCAGTGAAATACTGAAGCACTTGTTCAATTGATAATAATTTCAAGATGGCAACCATGAAGCGTTCCTCAAAGAAGGGAGGAGCTCTTCTGAGTGAAGACGACTGAACCAGGTTAAGGCCTGTGGCACAGGTGATGCAAGGTTTGTCCTTCATAAATGCCACATCTTTCTTCTTCTGCCTTTGGCACTTCTCTAACCTGCTGCTGATCGGTGCCACTTAACCTTAAGGAACTTTTTGCAGCATTATTTTCTTTGCAATCCATTTAGAAACATATTAGTATAAGTGTTGCTTTGTTTTTCCCCATTTAACAAACAAGCAAATGGCTATACCTACCTCTCCAAAATATTATAAAGCAAAGAAGCAAATTTAAACGAGTTGATTTCAACTACAGGGAAAACGTGTTAACAGAGCAGAATGGCCCCGTAGGGTTTTCTTGGCTGTGATTTTACAGGAGAATGTGAAGTCTTTCTTCAGTAGCATTGCTGGCCAAGGTTGGACCAGCAAATCATTATGTTCAGAGTTCAAGGCACACACACGGGCTTTTAAGATACCTAAATCGCTTACATTTTGCCCTCTCATAGTGTATGTATTCTAAAAATATAAGATACAAATTCCAACTAACAACATGTGTCACACAAATCAAAACCGAATTCATTCACAGAAAATAATGACTTAAAGGATATTCCGTGCTTCTTACAAAGGAGTTATGCTCCGACATCAGGGTGTCAAGCTCAACTAAATGCAGGCCATGTGGTGCAACAGGCAAGATTCACGCAGGCCACAACACATTGACAAATTTTGTTAAATTTATATTTTGAAGTGATTAAAACACTATATAATTGCTTTCATTTAAACCTTTATTTTATTTAATGTATTTATAAAACTAAAATTATTCTTTTTAACCTGAGACTTGCCAGTGCTTTGCTTTCCTCCTACTCATTTTCATTTTATTTAAGGGCATCGCGGGCCACAAAAAATTACCCCGGGGCCGGGCAGCCAGTTTGACACCCTGCTCTACATAATATCTGCTTTTTACTATTTCATACATTATTGTTAAATTAAGTTTTAAGTGAGAAAATATTGCATTGATTTTTATTTGTAATGGTACATTTCTGACGTATAGTATCCATATCTGGCACGTAAAATACTTGTATAATCTCAGAATAGCAGGGAACTAACTGTATGATCGACTCTTTGTCAATCACTTATAAGCTGCTGTTAACTGAAAAGCCTCATAAAACATTCCTGCAGCAAAATTCTAATGCTCTGATTATGAACTAGAGACATTTCAGTGTTCACCACAAAAAAGAACAAAAGGAAACATTGTCTTTGTACACTTTTTAAAGAAAGAAATCATTTGGCAGGGTTGCTAAGCTTCTCTGCAGAATGCTTTCTCACAGATATTAGATTTTATGCGCTTAAGTACAATGCAAACAAAAGACTTTCCAAGCACAAGGATTTAAGTTAGGTAGTATTTTTTTTGAAGACAGGATTTTGATTATTTTTGATTTAAAATACAGAACAGTGAGTTTAAAAGTAACATTATAAAATGTATTTTGTTGCCTCCATATAAAACTCTGTATTAATATAGACTATTATTATTAAATGCAAATGCATTCATTGTCTCACAATATAGTTGGAAATAAATGTGAATAGTTGAATTTAATTTGATTGCCTTAAAATAATTGAATATTTTACTTCAAATATATCTGTAGAAAGAGAGACCACATGCTCACTTATTAGGACTCTGGTTTATCTTTGATTTCTGCTTCACCTTTCTTTATATATCGGATCCATAGCCATCATCGATGTCATGAAATAGTGTTGGTTTCAGGTATGACTTCAAGAATACTGAAGAGAGATAGGGGGCAATCCTAGCACCAGCGTCTCCCAATTCGAGCAAAGGAACTTTTCCAGGAGGCCTCTTGGCAGAATTCCAGAATGCGATCATGCATGGACTACTAAGTCAATCACTAACAAGAAAAAATTGAATAATTTGGATAATATATGTCAGTTTAATCAAGATTATGCTGCAAATCCAAATTAAAAAAATGTCAGTTTTGTGTCACTAAATATCATACATTTTTCCCAAACTGAAATTTCATGTGGGCTCAGCTTAAGCTCTGTCTCTCATCATCTTCAAAAACAATGCGAACAAAGAAAGCCTACAGCTAGGGTCTTTTAGGCTATGAAAGGCATCTTTCTACAATCTGTCTGTCGTCTGTGGTATCCTTTGTATGGGTGTGATACTTGAAGCTATATCATGTGTATTTCAAATACCAGCAGGGTCACCAAAAGTGAAAAGGTTTCAGCAGCGCTTCCAGACTAACAACAAACTATGAAGAATGAATAGGCTGGCTACTTTAGAGGAATTAGCCACTGCAAACCTTATGTATAGCAACAGAAAACATTGGATATTGTCCAATACTGAAAATATCATGAATAGAAGCAGACCATTGTCAGACCAACTGCCAGAAGATGAGCTACTCAGGTGGGAAGGCGCTCCAATCTAATTGAGGAAGAACTATCTTCTCAAAATAGTTGACCACAATGACATGGATGGAGTAAAGCCCACAGAAATAAACAACTGTGGAGTTTCATTTGCTGATGAGACATGACTCAAAATGAGAAAAAAAAAACAGCAATAAATATAAATTAATAATTAGAATTTTGAATGTACTAAGTATGAATCTTGGAAAATTGCAAGTTATTAAAAATGAAATGAAACATAAAATTTTACATGCTAGGTATTAGTGAGATGGAAAGGACTGGTGTTGGCCATTTTGAATAAGAAAATCATATGGTGTACTATGCTGTGAGTGACACAATCAAGAGGAATGGCGTCATATGCATCAACAAAATGGACATTTCAGGCTCTATCTAGAAGTAGAATGCTGTTGGTGATAGGGTAATAGCTAACCTTATGCAAAAAAATACAATCAATGCAAGTATAATTAAAATTTACATAGCAAACATTAAAGCTAGTCATACAGAAACGAAATAATTCTACCAATGTCTTCAGTCTGAAATTGATCAAACATGCAATCAAGATGCATTGAAAAATTATTGGTGATTTGGATGTAAGAGTTGAAAACAGTAGTTCTAATGTAGCTTGGTGATGATGCTGGCGACTGCATGATAGCATTTTGCAAGACCAATGACTTGTTCATACCACTTACCTTTCTTCCCCCGATAACACAAAAGCGGAGATTTCTCCCAATGGAATACACAGAAATCAAATTTACTGTATATGTGGGCAGAGACTACGGGGAAGGTCAACATCAGAAGCTACAATGAGGCCAGGATTGTAGAACAGACCATAAATCACTCATATGCAAATTCAGGTTGAAGCTGAAAAAAATGAATAAAAGTCCATGAGAGCCAAAATATAACTTAGAGTACATATATCCCACCAAAATTTTGAGTAAATCTCAAGAACAAATTGGATATACTGAACACTAATGACAGATCTGATCAGTAGTATGATGACATAAAAAACGTTATCCATTTTTGACCTCACTTTGAAGCCTAGTTCTAATCCATGAACAATTACATGGCTCTGTTTGATACATGCTCTCATGACCCTTCATTAGAAGATATGGGTGCTACAACAAAGTGTAGTATAGAAACTAGATGGCCCCCAGCTATCAGAAAGATGCGTGCCTGGGGTCTTAAAGACTTGTTTTTAAATAAGCACCCTTCTAAGTAAGTCAACTAAGCCCACGTGGAAAAAACACACCACCTGGATGATCCAAGGATTGTAAATAATATAATCCAAATCTGAAGGAGAGAATGGTATCAGAGCTTAAATTGTGAAAGAGTTTGTAGAAGGCTATGGATGACAGTGTAAGCCCAAATACATTTTTAGAATCCATACATAACATTAGCCTCTAGTTATTTCCCTCTGACTAAAATTGTGGGATGGGAATTCCCTTGGTATTAGACAGAAAACATTGTAGAGATGATTATAGTAGATGAAAAATCTGATTTGATTAGTTATAACATCATTTGATCTCCCTTTTGACACATTTTGAGTTTGCTCTGGGTTTTCATTTTTTCTGTTCACTTTCAAACTGTGGTTTACCTCTGTATTTAGTCATTCTGGGTAGCATCTTGACTCCTTGATATGTATTTGTCCATGTTTTTTGGTATATGAAACACAGGATCGGTGAATCTATGGAGACAATATCTAGATTAAGAGGTTGGTGGGTAATGGGGAGCTAATAAAAAGGAGTACAAGAAGGGAAAATGTTTGAAAATTGATTGTGGTAGACATTGTACAACACTTCTTGGTATGACCAAACTATTGAATTGTATACTGTCTGAATTATGTCCAAATAAAATGGTTTAAAAATCATCCATGAAGAAAGCAAAAGTTCATTTAAAATAATAGAAAAGAAAGAAAAGATTAAAGTGAATGTCAGAAGAGGCTCTCTAACTTGCTCTTAATCATACAGTAGATAAGGAACATGGAAGAAATGCTGAAGTGAAAGAACTGAACAGGAAACTTCAAAGGGCCTCTCTAAAAGACAAAGTGAAATATTATAATGAACTGTGTCAAGACATAGAGTTAGAAAACCAAGAGGAAGAAAATACTCTGCATATTTTAAGCTGAAATGCCATAAGACAAATTCAAGCCTTTAGTAGAAATATTGAAATATCATAAGACCAAAATATTGAATGATGTAGGAAGCATAAAAAATAAATGAAAATAGTACAGAGTCACTGTAGAAAAAAAGAACCAGTGGACATCCAAACAGTTTAAGAGGCAGCATGTGAGCCAGAACCCCTGGTACTGAAAAATGTCCAAGTGGCACTGGAAGCATTAGCGAAAAACAAGGTGTAAGGAATTGATGAATACCAGTTGAGATATTTCAACCAGCTGATTAAGGACTAGAAGCACTAACTCATCTATGTCACTTGATTAGGAAGGCACTAACTGATTGGGAGAGTTCAGTATATGTTCCCAAAGAAAGATGATACAACAGAATGTTCAAATTGTAGAACAATGTCATCAATATTACAAACAAGTAAAATGTTGCTGAAAACCACCTCACAATCATTATGAAGGAAAAGCTAGATGTTCAAGTTGGATTCAGAAGAGAACCTAGAAAATTGATGGTATTGCTGATATCAGATGGGTTTTGTTTGAAAGCAGACACTACCATAAGTATATTTACCTGTATTTTATTGACTATACAAAGCATTTGTTTGCATGGACCATAAAAATAACTTAAAATAGCTTAGAGAAGAATGTGAATTCCAAAACACTTAATTGTGATCATTTAGGATCAAATCGTGTTCATTAGTATATGGGTCAAAAATAAGGAAATTATGCATGGTTTAAAATCAGGAAAGTTATGGATTCGGGTTTCATCCTCTCACCATATTTATTCAATCTTCATGTTGACCATATAACCAGATAAAATAGATTATGTGAAGAAAGATTCAGGGCCAGGATTGATGGAAGGCTATTAATCACCTGGGATATGCAGGTGACACAAACTTACTTGCTTAAAGTGAGAAGAATTTGAAGTACTTATTGATGAAAATCAAGGATTACACCTTCTCTATGGATTACAACTCAATGTAAGAAAACCAACCCAAATTCTCAAAAGTGGACCAATAGGCAACATATTGATAAAGGGAGAAAAATGTGAAGTTGTCAAGGATTTCATATTGCTTGACTCCTCAATTGATGCTCATAGAAGCAGCAGTCAGGAGAATAAAAGGCACATTGCATTGAAAAGGCATTGAAAAGCAAGAATATTACTTTGAGTACTAAGATGTGCCAGACCCAAGCCATCATTTTTTCCTTGCTGCCTATGCATTTGAAAGTTGGATAATTAATAAGGAAGACTGAAGAGGAAGCACTCATTTGAATCATGTTTCTGCAGAATAATATTGAAAGTACCATGGACTGTCAAAGAACAACAACAACAAAATCTGTCTGGGAGTAAGTCAAACCAGAATGCTCTTTAAAGACACGAGTCAGCAAAGTTCATCTCGTGTTCTTTGGACATATTAGCCAGAAAGACCCTGCCCTGGAGAACGTCATGCTTGGTAAAGCAGGCAGGCAGGGAAAAGAGGCAGACCCTCAGCAAGATGAATTAACACATCGTCTGCAACAATGGGATCAAAAATAAGAACAATTGTGACCATGGCACAAGGCCAAGCTTTGTTTAGCTGTGTTTTGGTCTGCATAGGATTGCTATGCATCAGAACCGAATCACTGGTACCTAACAACACCAACAAAGGCCATATGTAGGCTTAGGCTGAAGTTGAAAAAGCAACTCAGTTATGACAGAAAAGACAGAATGGAAATGATACACTGGTTCTTAAGATTCTACTAGGATGTAACTTCATCATTTTCTACATTTTAGTAGAGCATGTCAAGGCTGAGTCCTGACATAGTGGTGGAGATAATTCTTCTTCAACGTTAGGCCCCCGCTTCACAAAAGAAAAAACTTACTTATACTGCAATTACTCTTTGGACGGCAATACAATCTATCAAAGGTAGTCAACACCAAAAATATTCTTCATCTTTGATATGTCTTGATACAAAGGTAAGTCAAAGAGCATTGCAAGTAGGGTTCCAGCTCATAAATGCACACATTTATTTTTTTTAAATCCTGTTGAACATGTCCCTGTGATCTAAGCATTGAGAAAAACCAAGTTCTATTATTAATTAATTTGACCTATTCTCCTTAAGGTATGTTCAGAGACAAAAGAAACAAAAATAGCATAGCGACTTCTGAGTGTGTCTGCTGGGCCAATTAAATTCATGGCAGAGAAGTAAACTCAGAAGTTTATGGCAAATGGATTCCCTAGGGTAACCCTAATAGATTTTCTTGAAAGAGACAGGGTGAGTCCAGGTATTATTAAGTAGTTTTAAGAAGGAGAAACTGATTTCGGTGATTGATGTATACCTCCCCAAACGGAGTGTAAGATGTGAAAAAATAATAATTTATTAAGAAATCATAAGGGTGGGAGAGAGGGAAGGGAGGGGGAAAAAGAGGAGCTAATACCAAGGCCTTAGTTAGAAAGTGAATGTTTAGAAAATGATGATGGCAACATAGGTACAAATGTGTTTGATACAATTGATGTATGGGTTGTTATGAGTAGTATGAACCCCCAATACAACAATCTTTCTTTTTCAAGGATATTGAAATGGCCTTGGTGAGAAAAATGTCAGGAATATTTATGCTCAGAATTTTCCCCCCATCATGCCAATGTAACAACTTATTTTTTGATGGTAAAGAGGAAATCCTATGAAATTTTCATTGGGAAACTTTACTTTATCCCCAATTTTTTCCTTTCACACTTATTTTTGTTCTAAAACTTAAAAAAAATTAGTTACAAGGAATATCAGCTGAGTCCCTCAAGGAAGCCAAACCTGCTCTTTGGATGTAGTGTAAATAAGAAACACAGAATTACTTTTTTGAGCAAGAGTTAGCAAGAGGAAAACGTATCCTCAGTAGTATATTGACCTATATGGGGGATTTGCTTAGAAATAATACATTTTATTGCAGTCCAAAGAGTAACTGCAGCATAAGTAAGCTCTTTCTTTCGTGATTGGGGGGGCTTATGCTGAAGAAGATTTATCTCCACCACTTTGTCAGGACTCAGCCTTGACAAACTCTACTAAAATGTAAAATGTAACATTTAGAAACTATTAGAGCAACTTTTATGTTGGGAACATAGATAAAAAAAGTTTTTTCTTTCTTTCTCCTTATAGATTGAAATTAGCTGAAATGGTGGATTTGTAAGTAAGAAATTCTGAAGTTTCTTATTTAGACTTATGGTGCTGAAGGAAGAAGTTCAAGCTACATTGAAGGCATTAACCCAAAACAAGCTTTCGGAAATGATAGAATACCAATTCGAAACTTTCCATAAGCTGACGAAGCGCTGGAAGCACTTACTCATCTGTGCCAGGAAATTTGGAAGACAGCTACTTGGCCAATTGCCTAGAAGTACACATTCCAAAGAAAAATGACCCAACAGAATGTTTAAGCTATGGAAGAATTTCATTACTATCACATGAAAGTAGAATTTTGTGAAGATCACCCAATAATGGTTGCAGCAATACATGGGAGAGGTTCGGGTCAGATTCATAAGAACACATAGAACAAGACATCTTATTGCTGAAGTCAGATGGATCTTGGTTCAAAGCAGAGCATACCAAAAATATGTTTACGTGTGTTTCATTTATTTTGACAAGGTACATGTGTGTATCATAACAAACTATGGATATTATGAGAAGAATGATAATTCCAGAATAATTCGTTGTGCTCATAGGGAATTTGTGCCTGGATGGAGAGGGAGTTAGATGAATAGAACTGTTACTCACTACATGGCTTAAAATCAAGAAAGGTGTG
>NW_022106084.1:1984466-1985570 GCF_000313985.2 Echinops telfairi
ACAGTGCTTTTGGCATCCATCCCACTGAAAGCCACTGAGGCCAGATACTTAAAATTGGAAGGAGTGAACCATGTGAGATCCCAGCATCATCAGCTACTGCTTCAGCGGTAACTCTATGGTCTTCTGCCAGATTCTGGGCTTCATCCAGAATCACAGTGTAGGAAATCCTATATCATTTACAGTTCTCTATCAGTTGAAATTGATTTCATGGTATACAATGAAAAAACAATAAACCTGACAAAATACATCAAGAAAAAATAAATATCTCTTACATATCAATAAAAAATCACAGAGAAATTATTTTTAAAAGTTAGTAAAATACATAATTTTTGCCAGAGTAAAGCAAATTAAATCAAAACAAAGCTCCAATAAATATCCACAAGAACTGTTACATAACATTGAATCATATAAGTGTTGGAAAGAATATGGAGCAGCTCAAAATTAACTGCATTATAAGTGATAACATAAAGTGACATTACGGAGCTGTTTAATATAAACAACTAAGAATAAACCCACATGCTAATTACTCAATAAGTCTTCTGATGACATATGCAACCAAAATTATCATATATCCACCCAAACATATGCAACGATATTCACAGAAACTTTATTTGAAATTAGCAAAACTTAGGAAAATATTCAAATGTACACCATTAGTAGAATATAATGTACACCACAGTAGAATGCTACATATTATATCAATAACTCAGAATTATACACACCATAAAAAATGTACATGGTTCTTTAAAAGTAGAGATATTTTATGTTCACAAATAGAATAGTCAATATTATTAACAAGTCAATTTATACAAATTAGTCTATATGCTGAATCTAATTTCAATTAAGCTCAATGTTAATTTATGTATATTCAGAAAATAAATCTACACTTTATATGAAAAGATAAAAATATCAGAATAAACAGCAGTACAAAAGATAAAGTACAAAACTTAAGATGTTATTATATGAATTTAAACCTACAATAAAGTTATTATAATGAAACGTGATGTTTCAGAATGAATAAGAATAATGTCACATATTAGAGAAAATTAAAATAGTTACAAATTTATCTAACTGATCTTTGGCAAAGGAGCAAAGGAAATCCAA
>NW_022106084.1:1987350-1996353 GCF_000313985.2 Echinops telfairi
ACTGAAATAATACACTGGTTTTCTAGGTGTGGGCGAGTCACTTCCAGTACATGAACAGCAGAACACAATATTATCAGGTGCTGCCATCCTCACAGTTGTTCCTATCCTGGAGACCAATGCTGTCGTCACTCTGTCAATCCAACTCCTCGAAGGCCTTCCTCTCTTTCTCTGCCCCTGGAGTTTACCAAACACGGTGTCCCTCTCTAGGGACACGTCTCTCTGGACCATATGGCCAGAGTATGTAAGACGACGTGTCACTTTCCCTCCCCTAAAGAGCACTCTGCCCATACTTCGTCCAAGCCATAGTGGATTGTCCTTGTAGTAGGCCAGGTACTTTTAATATTCTTTGCCAGTACCACAGTTCTGTTTTTCGGTATATGAAACCCAGATTGATGAACTATAGAGACAACAATTTAAAAAAGGGTTCTTGTGGGGGTTCTTTGGGGATGATGTGGGGGTAGTAAAGGGACACTGATTTCAAGGAGTTCAAGAAGGAAGATAATGTTTTGAAACTGATTATGGTAGCAATTATATGATACAGTTTGATGTGATTGAACTATGGAGTGGCATGTTGTCTGGATTTGCTCCTAATACAATGGCTTGTTAAAAGAGAAAAGGAAAGAAACAAATGTACCAATTCTTTTTGTTTTTCAAAGTTTTTAATTCATGTCCAACTTTCACATGCACATGGAATGGAAAATAACATGGCTTGGGTCAGACACAGTTTAGTCCTCAAAGCCTTTTCTTTTCAATACTTTAACGAGATCCTGTGCACCCTATTTAACTCAGGGAGCTCTTTTGATTTCTTGATTGCTGCTTCCATGAGCATCAACTGTGAATCGAAGCAAGACAAAATTCTTGGCAACTTCGACCTTCCCCCCATTTATCAAGATGTTACATCTTGGTTCAGTTGTAAGAATTTTCATCTTCTTGACTTTATGGCTCAGTTGTGAGAATTTTCATCTTCTTGACTTTGAGTTGTAATCCACGGTGAAGGCTGCAGTCCTTGGACTTCATCAACAAGCATTTCACGTCCTTCTCAAGGCAGTGTCATCTGCATAGCTCAGGTGGTTAGTAAGCCAGCCTCCACACCCGATGCAGCCTTCTCCTTTGTAGCATCTGGTTTCTATGATTATTTGCTCAGCATACGGATTGAATAAGTATGGTAAGAGGACACAATCCTGAGGCACACCTTTCCTAATTTCAAACCACACCGATTCCCATGTTCATCTGCTTCTTGATCCATGTACAGGTTTCACATGAATACAACAAAGCATTCTCAAGCTTATCCGTAGTTTGTTATGATCCACACAGTTGAATGCCTGTTCCAAGTCAACGAAACACAAGTGAACAGCTTTGAGGTATTCTCTGCTTTCAGCCAAGGTGTTGATCAGTATGTTCCATAGGTTTCCCTCGATTTCAGCAAGCAAGTTTGTGTCATCTGTACATCTCTAGTTGTTAATAAGCTTTCCTCCAAACCTGATGCCACGTTCTTCCTCACCGAAGCCAGCTTCTCTGATAACTTGTTGAGTTACAGAAATGAGCAAACCAAAATTACAATCTTCAACATTAATGAATATCAAGTATGGGTTTGAGCTTAAGTGATAAATTCAAGGAAAAAACACAGGTCAAAATAACGCCTAACTTATTACTTTTGTCCTACAACTTTTTATACCATGTAAGAAGGAAGTTTCTAAATGTTCTTAACTATCACAGTGCTATACTCCAAAATTAATTTACCCTTTCTTTTCTTTTCTGACACAGAATATATTTTTATATATGATAATATACATTTTTTCCAATAAGGTGAAAGATAAAAATGTTCAGTTATTCAACTGAAAGTAAATATGGTGGTTGTTGTTAGCTGACATTGACTAACTTATGACCCATGCAGAGCATATACAAAATATTATGAAACTTTCCCCCCAAATTTATATCATTTCACTATCAGTCGCATTTTCAGGTCCATTATTGTATCTGTTGTGTCTCACCAAGTTTCTGCCACACTTCAGCTAACTATTCACATGTTGTTCTGCTCCAGGGACTGATCTTTCCTGATGATATATGTGTCCATCCTGTGTCATACAGGTTCTGTGGTTATCTATACATTTGTCATTGATTTATATTCAAAAGCCTTTCTTCCTTGCTTAGTATGAAAGCTTGGTTGAAAAGTGTACATACAAAATGGGCAAGACTACTGACATTTGAAATACTAATGGCATAGGTGCAAGCATCATTGTAAAATGGAAATCCTTTTAATATCACAAATTGACAGCTGGGTGTGTAAAATATAATAAGGAAGACAAATTGGTTTTACAATCATCAAATTGTCTGAATCATAGCAGCCCTATGGAAAACAGAAAAAAACAACATGGCTTGGTTCTGGGTCATCTTCTCAAATATTGAGTTTGAACCCATTGTTGCAGCACCCACAACAATCCATCTCTGAGGTTTTTGTTTTCTTTCTTTCTTTTTTTTAAAACTGACCCATTGCTTTACCAAACATAGTATCCTTTTCCAGGGACTGGATGTGGTAGTTACATAATCTGGTGTCAACTTGTGAAGGGGTGGAGTCTAGCCTGTCAATCAGGTCACAGCTTGATGACCTTATTTGGAGGTGCTAAGGAGATAAATGTCTCACTGGAGGCAGGACACATACTCACGCCCTGCAAGACATTACTGACTATAAGACTGATAGACCTACGCTGATACAGCCAGAGCCCTGGAGCTGGAGGAGCCATGTGGAGACCAACACCAGCACTGAGATGCTTCTACCGTCACTGGCTCCGCAAGACTTTGTATCCACTGGCTTGTGATCGTCCTGCATTCGGCATCAACACATTTATTTCATAAGTCTGAAGAGGAATTTATAGATTGGTATCAGACATATGGGCTAATAATAGACTTATGGACTTGATCTGGACTGGGTTGGGATGTTTTTGCACTATTTAATTGCTCTTTTTATAAAGCTCTTTCTCACACACTAATGAGAGTCTATGAATTTGTTTCTCTAGTCTACCCAGACAAACACAATGGACTTCCTGTTTTGATTATTAATGGATGGTTACAGGTATTTCTTCTCATTTGGTGTCCTGAACCATCAGAAAATGAAGGTCCTGACAACTTGGCTACATCCATGTACTTAAGTTCAACGCTATTTTGAAGAGCTATTCCCTAATCTAATCTTACTTAGAGTGCCTTGCAATTTCAGTGGCTCAACTTCAGGAGCACTACATCAATGATCCACTGCTATTTAGAAGACTAAACCCGAGAAGTGAACCACTTAGTTCATCTTCTAAGTGTATCTTAAACAGGAAGCTGCACTGAAACCTCTACCACGGGTGACAATGTCAGTCTGTGAAATACCAATGGAAGACCTTCCAGTAGCCAGAGTCCAATGAACTGACAGCTGAGTAGTAGAGGTAGACAGCCTGGATTGATTAAATTTCCCTGTATCATTTTAATAGTGTGGTTTTATAAGATACTGATTTGAATATACTATTTTATATATTATGTCGCATATTCTTCTTCTAGTTTTCTTCCAAAATAATTTGATCATTTAAATCAAATATCCTATACCTAAATGTATATTTGCCTCATCTTTACAAAGGTAAACAGGATATAAAATCTATTGGATTTGATATTACTTAACAGGTACTACCAAATATAAATACTGGACAAATACAAACTGCTACCTGTTTTTGTTCTACTTTTGTGTCAAAAATGGTTAACACATTTCTGTTATAAAGTAAAATAATAAAAGCTACATGAAAATTATATGAAATTCAAATTTCATATATGGAACATAGCTATATCTATTCATTTATATATATGATATGACAGTTTTGATAGCTGAGTAGGTGCCTTTACAGTATAAAATATTGATTACCTGGACCTTTCTTGGGAAATTTGCTGATCCCTGATGCAAAACATATCATGAAAAGAGTCTCCAAATATTTTATCATTGAAAGTCACAAATAATGCATATTTTTGTCTCTGGAAGCTAATTTTATGAAGATTATTTTTCTTCATTGCTAAATGTATAGCACATTATCATTGGCTCTGCTTTGCTGTAGCTTTATGTTTTACATTGTCATCTTTGGGAAGGAATGCTTGGTGATACTGATAGATAACTGATGAAAAGAATATTTTCTAGCTAGAACCTCAGGTATAACCAAGGCTACAATTTTTCATTGTAGAATCTTTCTTTGTTTTTAAGATTGACTCTTAGAAATTTTAAATATTTTACAGTATTTTAAAATATGTTTTTTGAATTCTCACGGGGTGGGGGGCATTGCACATAAAACTTCTAAATGTATTTAACACAAAGTCCTGGTTATGTCATGTCTGTCAAATATACTCAAGGAACAACTAGTTGGACTTGGACATTTTACAAGGGAATAAAATCTTTCTAATGATTCAGCTATATAATTTGTATCAACACAGAAATAGAAAATTGTAAATTATTTTACAACATTCCTATATTTTTGCTGTTGTTTAATTATTAATTTGAAAGTATATTTGCTTTTTATATTAACTCTATTAAAAAAGCCTTAGTATCTCTACACAAATATGCCATTGAGTACTCTATGGAATATAGTTCTACTCTGATACACTTGGAGTTAATGTGAGTCAGAATCAAACAAAAAACTTTGTTTAGCTATTTAGTTTCTTGATCACATATTAGTGTGATGTAATGTTCCACTGTCAATAAAATACACTTATAATATCCTGTCTCCAAAATTTTGATTCATATAGAATTAAATGACTCATTGCTATATTCCACTAAAATTTATTGTAGCTAAAATTGAACAAAATAGTGTCACTATTATTTAAATGTTCAACTGTAATCTTGGAAGAGATGAACATTAGGCATTTGCTTTTTAAGGCTTAATAAAAAACAGTCTTTATGCCACATTATTTCCTGCAAAAAGGTAGTGTTACACTCTCCTAAAATGCTTTGTCCCTTTTTATGCAGTTACTTTGTTTGACAGGAAATGAGTTCACTGTTCCCTGTGCTGATGAAAAAGTAATTTGTGAATCATATATAGAATGAGGAAAGCATAACTTTCTTCAAAAGAGAAATCATATGATATTGTTACACTGAATGAATAATGTCGTGAAGAAAGGTTGGATTGAGAATAGATTAGATGATTGCATTATAAAGACATCAAAGTAAACGCATCTGAAAGTTGTAGTTTGAATGGACTGCAATTCAAGTACATTCCATTGCTCCTTAAATCTATAGGAATCTAGTGAACTAATGTTCATATTTTGTTCTAGACTTTCTTGGAGACCAGGAATTAATGGGAGGCTATTTTCAGGAAGTCTGTTATATTTTTTATCAGAATTATACTCATATTGAACCACAACTTGGTTAATTTTACTGGTAACATTTGTCCTAAAAAATGCTAGTACTGTTTAAATGATTGCATGAAAGAAATTGCACTTTTAAATGTTAGGTAATATTTTGTTCTTCTAGACATAGCATTGTAATTGGCTCCAACTGAAATATCAATAGATTGATATGACTATGTTCATTCTATATTTTTTAATTGCAATTTTAATGAAGCTTATAGCTCTCCCTCTCACTGCCATCGAGTCAATTCCAACTCATAACAATCCTAAAAGACAGAGTAGAACTGCCTCTGTGGGTTTTCAAGACTGTAATGTTTACAGCAGAAAGCATCATCTTTCTCCCAGGGGCCAGCTCGTGGTTTTGAACTGCTGACTTGTGTCAAGTTAGTCCAGCAGACAACCCATTGTGCCACCACGGAGTCTGAAGCCAATAAACACTTAATTTCATATGAACATTCAGCTGCCTTCACTATGCTGACTTTAATTCCTCACATCCTCATTGCAGAGTCACCGTATGGCTTTAATAATTATAGAAAAGCCCTGTTTAAAAGAAATTCAATTTTGAGTAGCCATCATTTCTTTGATTAGCAAAATAAAATCTTTCTCAGACTCCTTTAGCGTCATTCCTCCTTGGTTCAACGTCTAGGTTCTAGCAAAGAGACCCGGAGCAATTCAGGGTGACAGAGAGCAGGAGTTAGTTCCTGCTTCGGAGCGCATCATTGTTGCTTTGTGAAGGCCATCAAGTCAGGCCTAGGCCCTAGCATCCATCCTTATGAATAACAGAATGAACCATTGCTCGCCCTGATCCAACTCCACAAGCTTTGGTGTGCTTGAGCCAATTGCTGCACTCACGGTGTCAATTCATTTCATTTCATTGGGTCTCCTTTTCATTGACCACCTACTTTACCAAACATGATGTCTTTCTCCAGGGACACATTCCTCCTGATAACATGGCCTATGGACATGAGGCAATGTCTCACCATCATCAATTCAAAGGAACAAAGTGGCTTCAGTTTGCTTGAGGCTGATTTTTTTTAAGTCTACGGTATCGATGTCATCAACAGACACACAAAAAAATCTCCCAATACTTCTTAGATCTTTCTTAGTCATTTTCCAACTTTCAAATGTGAATGAGGTGAATGAAGATATTAGAACTTGGGATAGGTGTTCTTAGTTCTCAAATAATATCTTTGCTCTTCAGCAGGGTTTTACGACAGCAAATTCACTTAATGCAACATGTTATTTTACCAATTGCTGCATATCTGTGCCTTGATGTTGGGGCCAAATAAAAAGAAATTCTTGAAAATTTCAGTGAATTCATTGTTTATCATGATATTACTTATTGCCTCAATTATGAAGACTTTTATTCCTTTGCTATGAAATGTAAGCCACATTGAAGACATTGATCTTCATCATTAAGTGCTTAAAGTCCTCTTCAATTTCAACAAGCAAGGCTTTTTCATCTTGGCATCACAGTTATTAATGTGTCGTCTTCCTCCAATACTGATCATTTGTTTTTCATCTAGTTAATATTCTGAATTTATTTTCTTAATTTACAGATTTTATAAGGTGGTGGACAGATTAAACTTCAGCACACACTTTTTCTGGTTTTAGACTATTCACCATCCCCTTTATCTGTTTAAAGAGATGCTTGCTGGTATATGTACAGGTTCTGAAGGGCCACAATTATATGGTCTGGAATTCCCATTCTTGAAATGTTAAGTATAGGTTTCTATGAATCACTCTTTGCCTGAAAATAAAATGAATTTAACCCCCTTCTGTCATTCTCTACTTTTAATTAAGATTTACCTGTGATATGTTATGATACTTGTTATGATACTTGTTCTATGTTGCTTTTGGGGGAGAAAATAGAAATTTAATTTCTTGAAGTTCCCTGTTGATGTACTACTATGAATATTTCACAAATTATCTTAGAAGAAGTTTACTAGAACATGATATTAATGATACTGTTCAATAGTGAACACATTTATTTGCATCATTTTTATTTTGTCACAAATATGGATCTCTAGTCAACAATCAGTTCAAGAGATAATAGATGATGAAGAAAGTAATGGTACTAAAGGAAGAAGTACACATTTCACTGAAGACATTAGGCAGAAACTAGGCTCCATAAATTAGGTGAATACCTGTAGAAATATTTCAACAAGCTGATGAAGCACTGACTCTTCTATGCCATACAATTTGAAAAACAGGTACCTGACCAACTGACTGGAAGAGATTCATATTTGCACCCATTCCAAAGAAAGGTGATCAACTAGATGGTGCAAATTACAGAAAAAGATTCTTAACATCACACGCAAGTAACATTTTACTGACTATCATCCAACAAAGTTTATAGCAGTACATAAACTGTGAGCTGCTAGAGTTTCAGGTCAGATTCAGCAGAGGACATAGAACAAGCGATGCCGTTGCTGATGTCAGATGGATCGAGACTGATAACAGAGAATATCAGAAAGATTATATGTGTGTTTTAGTGACTATGCCAAGGCATTCAACTGTACAGATCAAGAATAGAATGGAATGGGAATTCCAGGACTCTTAACCGTGCTCATGCAGAGCCTGTGCATGAATTAAGAGGCAGTTCTGTGACCAAAACAAGGGAAAATTGCATGGTTTAAAATCAGGAAAGGTATGTGTCTTGGTTGTATCCTCTCAGCAATCTACATGCTGAGCATTTAGAATAGCTGGATTATATGAAGAAGAATGTGATATCATGATTGGAAGAAGGCTTATTACCAACCTATGATAGACAGATGACACAATCTTGTCTGATGAAAGTGAGCAGGACTTGAAGCTATTGCTGAAGAATGTAAAAAATCTCAGCCTCTGTATGGATTAAAATTTAAGGTAATGAAAATCAAAATGCTCACAACTGGACCAATAGATAATGTGATAAACAAAGAAAAAAATAAACTTGAAAAGGATGTTATCCTGCTTGAATCTACAGTTAATGCTCATGGAACCAGCAGTCAGTAGATCAAGGGCACATTCCCCTGGGTAACTCCACTACACAAGACATCTTTAAAATGCTGAAAATCAAGGATATTAGCTAGAGGATTCAGGCACTCCTGACCCAGGGCACGATATTTTCAATTAGTTCATACACATGTGAAAGTTGGACAATAAATAAAGAATTCTGAAGAAAAATGGATGCATTTGAATTATGGTGCTGGGCAAAGAATATTGAATGTACTGCCAAGAGAACAAATAGATCTGTCTTGGAATAAGTATATCTCGAATGTTCCTTACAAGCAAGAATGATGAGATCATTTCAGGTACATTGGATGGGTTTTCAAGAGATATTGGTTAGTGGAAAAGGACATAATTCTTAGTAAAGTGAGGGTCATTGAAAATAAGATCTTCAATAAGATGGATTGGCACAGTGTCAACAACAATGGTTTAAACATAACAATTATGAAGATTTCCCAGGAACGTTCTATTTTACAGAAGGGGGACTGAACTGAAGACACCTAACGACAAAATGAGTCTGAATCAACTAGATAACAATAGTTTTGAGTGTAGTAGATTGGGTTGGCAACTGTCTTCCAAATTGCTTAGTGTAGATGAGTGAGCACCTCTAGTTGGTGAAGCATCTCAACTGGTATTCAGTCAATTCTGAGAGCT
>NW_022106084.1:1997943-2006501 GCF_000313985.2 Echinops telfairi
ACAGTCAACAATGCAATGAGCTCCCTTTCCCCCTACTTTCCTCCACTCTTCCTGTACCCTCAGGGATTCATTATGCTAGTTACTACTTCTGAAAGGGTTATCTATCTTAGCTTTCATGTATCAAACGATCTTAAATATACAAATGGACACATACAAGCCTAACATGATTAATGAGGTAACACAAATAAAAATAATAATAGTAATGGAAGGAAATAGTAAAGGACTAGAGGACAGTTATGTGGTTCATCAGTGCTATACCACACTCTGGATTTATTGCCTCTACACCCTCCTTGTCATCAATTTTAGAACCATTACTATTCCCCTGTACCCATCATTATTGATATACTGCTCACCTTCCCGTGCCTCTTCCCCTCACATACCCTGTGGTAGTCACCGAATATAGTGTCAATTTAAGGATTAAGAGTGTAGGGGTAGAGTCTAGGCTGTCAATCTGGAGATAGCCAATGAGACTTCTGTGGGCATGGCGTTCTCCTGAGAATTCTGGGAAATCTGGCACTTCCTCCTTGGAGACAGAAGACACCTCTCTCTCTCTGCTACTCCCTGGGAGACATTGCAGAAGACAAGCCACATGGATGCAACCATACCTCTGAAGCCGGAGAAGCTGCAGAGAGACCCCTGACAGGGCTGAGATGCTTACACCACTACTGGACCCAAATAATTTCTACCCACTGGCTTGTGATCATCCTGCATTTGGCTTCATTCATGTGTTTCATGAGTCTGAAGAGGACTTTATAGATTGGCATTGGAAATATGGGCTAATATTAGACTTCTGGCTTTGGACTGGACTGGGTTGTGATGTTTTCTCAATGTTTAATTCCTCTTGTATATGAAACTCTTTCTTACGCACATATGTGTGTCCATGGATTTGTTTCTCTAGTCTACCCAGACTAACACATACCCCCAGGAACCATTGGTTCTGTTGCTGTCTCCTTAAGATTGCCTATCTTGTTTAGATTAGCACCCTCCACACACACAAAATAATATGGATTGTCACAAGTCTACCAGGGATCCTGACATAGAGCATATGGATATCGCTCTGTTAAATAGAGAGAAGTATACGTTATAATCCAACAATCTGGTCCCCTTCTCTTTCCAACTCTTCTTGATATGATCGAAACCTGTAATTGTTTGGTCTGTTTATGAATTTCCTATGAAACAGTAAAAAAAAAGAGTTACAATCTTCTTTATGGAAATCCACAGGAGCAGTTCACACCTGCCTTATAGAATCATTATGTGCTGGAATCGACTCGAGGGATTCAAGTCCCTTTAGGGATTTGGGGAGTTCTGTTTGGTAATTTTTATAATTCTTTCTTTGCCATATGCCTATACTCAAATTCATCCCAAGTTGCTTTTAGGAAAGGACCAAAAAAAGTGAATACTAATACAATATCCTCATTTTTAAATAGAGTTTATTTTGTTGTATGGAAGCCTTAGTGACTGTGTTAGTCTGAGTAGACTAGAGAAACAAGTTCATAGACACTCACTTGTATTTAAGAAAAAAATTATGTACAAGAGCAATTGAATATTGAGAAAACATCCCAGCCCAGTCCAGATCAAGTCCATAAGTCCAATATTAGCCCATAGTTCTGATACTGATCTATAAGGTCCTCCTCAGACTCACGAAACACATGCAATGATGCTGAATGCAGGAGGAGCAGAGGACAGTGGGTTGGAAGCTTTGTGGATCCAATGGTGCTGTAAGCATCTCAGTGCTGACAAGGGCCTCGATGTGGCTTCTCCAGATCCAGAGTATGGTTGCATCAGGGTATGTCCATGCCACTTCTTCAGCTCCCAGGGCACAGCACCATGTGTCTTGTCAGCATCTGCAAGAGAGTGAGCAAAGAGTCTCTTCTGCCTCCAAGGAGGAAAATCCAGGAATTCCCAGAATTCTCAGGAGAAGGCCATACCTACACAGAGGCCTCATTAGCTATGATCTGATTGACAGACTGGACTCCTCTCAAGTCCTAAATTGACACCAGGTTACGTAACTACCACAGTAACACAATGGATTAAATATTGGGCTAATTACTGGCAAGTCAGCAATTTAAGCCCACCAACTATTCCATTCAAAAAGATGAGGGAATCTACTTCAGTAAAGATTACATTTTGTCCTATCAGATAACTCTGATTTGAAAATATTTGCTGGAAAAAATTTTGGTTTGGATTTATTTTGCTGTGGTAATTAAGCAATCATTTAATCTTCTACATATAAAGTATGATGATGTATATATTCAGTGCATTAAGGTCTTTTATGGAAAAATATAGTTTAATGTTAAGCATTGTAATAATATATTAAAATATCTTCTCCTAAGGATGTATTTTTGCAAGGATCATTTCTTTGAATATATGTTAAGCCTACATTTTAATACTATAATGAAAAACAAAACATACTAAACAAAAATAATTTCAAGTTAACAGCATTGTTAAAGTTTTCTATTAGTGTAGTTCACCTAGTTCATTTTGAAGAAACAGAGATAAATACTTTTTTGTATATTGAGTAGTATTTAAAAAATAATGTATAGAATAAACTATAACAATCTCATTACCATACACTACACAGTTTTTGGTAGTTGTTTAGTATATTAAAGCAAATATTTCTGGGTAACAAAATATTGAGTTTACCCTTTTTTCAGGATAAACAAATATAAAGATTCCATGTAAAAAAAAAAACCAAGACAACTGCTACATGACTGTTTTGCAGATAGCAACTAGAATTGAATCCTTTCAGAGCAGACAGAAGTAAAAAATAAATGGCATTAAAGTTAAACCCTATTGTTGAAAAGAGACCTTAATGAAAACAGTGAATCAAAAAGAAGATGTCTAGAGGGAAGTAAAATGTCTAAGATAACTTAAAGCTTGTATCAATGACTTATATTATTTCATATATATCATATAAATGGCATTGCCTGTTCTGGGAAAAACAGTAAGTAATACTTACAAAAAATACTATATTTCAACAAAGACAATGTCTAGCTAAAATCAAATATAGATTGTCTAGATGATTCAACAATTCAATAAAGTTGATTGTAAATAATTTGAAGCACATTGTTTCAGACATAGTACTTCAAAACTAGAAATAATTTTCATAAAGTATCTTTTGAAACATGAATTTGGCATAGAGCAATAAAATAACCACTTAAAATTTTAACTGTAATATATTACAAAGCTAAAATGAATCACCATTTGATGCATGAAATTTAATAAATCTAAAACATATTTCTTTTACAAATAAATGTTCAATACTCTACACAAACCACTATAGCTAAAACCATCATTTCAGTTGAAAGAAATGTGTATCAATAAATTTTTAGGAGATTTTCATGTGCCTTGTGGAAAATGGCCTTGGATTTGTGTGGAGTTGGATTTTTCTCCTTTGTGAATTTAAGAGATATCATATATAGCCCTCAGGAAATTTCCCAAAAGAGTGATACTTCAGACCCTAGCCCTGCTTTATTAACATGACAAACATAAATTAAATTCTTTGAGACAACCTAATCCTCTCTGACTTTAGTCAGAGGGTAGGACTTCCATAAATACATCATGTCAGATTTGGAAGATGATCACACACTAGCCAACCTGACACATATTTGGGGGACCCAATGCATTCCATGGCATCTGGGAATCAAACCCAAGTCTCCTACATGAAAGTGAATATTCTACTCTCAGCCTACCCTACATCAGTCCTATGTTACATGTGTTCACTTAAAGCAATAAAAATAACAACTCATGTAATATAACAGTTTGCATGAAATTGGATGTGTACATTATATGTAAAAGAAAACTGGCACTCAAAAAATATTTGGTAAGTGATATTAACAAATTAAAATTGTTAACTATGATAACATGAAGACTTCCATAAAGTTAGAAAACCAATATAGAAAAGGTATTGTAAGGTAAAAGGATCACATGTACAAAGGTAGGGTTTATCAATCATAATAAGAAACATCATGGTCCCCAAGAATTCTGAATATTTTATTTTAATGAAAAATATCCTTTTATTGATATATGTTCAGCAAATTAAAACATTTCTATATTCTTATGAGATAATTGGTAAACTTCAAAGCAATACTCAGAAAATAAAGTAATTTAAAAGCTAAATGTTACACAAACTATCCAAAGAGTGAAAAATACCCTCATCTTCCAGTTCTTCACTTGACTTTTACTATTGTTTTCAGGTGGCAAGAAGGTGTTTCCTCCTCAAAGCAACACTCAGTAAAATAAAATAAAGCACCCTTCTGCCCAGTATCAACCTCACAGGTCATCACATTCAAGATGTCTTGGAGGAGGACAGCCCGAATACTCCTTAGAAGCAAGGATACCAAGCATGCACTGGTTACTAATGGTAGCATGACTAAAGTATGTGAGGCATGTTCTCATTGTCCTTGTTTCTCTAGAGCATTTTAGCTATACTTCTTCAAAGACACATGTATTTGTGCATCCTGTAGTCCATGGTTTAATCAATGTCTTTGGCAACACTATACGTCATGAATACCAATTCTCTCTTGGTTGTCCTTATTCATTGTCCTGCTTTCTCATACATAAAGGCAATTAAACACTTTGGCATGGGTCAAGAACACCTTGTATCTCAATGTGACATTTGAATTTTAACATGTGAAAAAGACATTTTGCCGTAGACTAGCCCAATGGAATGCCTCACTTAATTTCCTGATTGCGGTTTCCATCTTTTTGGTGTTCTCTGCTTTCAGCTATATGTCAACTGACTTCAGAAATGATATTCTCCGTGTCATGCCCTCTTCTGAATCCAGCTTGAAGTTTGGGTAGCTCACTGTTAATTTGCTACTTCAACCATAACTGAATTGTTTACAGCTAAAATTTACTTGGATGCGATATTAATGATATTGTTTGGTAATTCCTGCATTCTGCTGCGTCAGTTGGACAGTTAATTTCTTCCAAATTTTTTGGCGTAAATTAGTGAGTACTTCCAGTTCTTAGGAGCTTGTTCATCATTTCAATTGACAGTGTGTGAATCCTGGGAATTTTGTTTTTCACTAATGCCTTCTGTGCAGCTTGGACTTCTTCCTTTTGTAATGTTTGTTCTTTATAATATGCTACCTCTTTAGATGGTAGAATGCAGACCAATTATTTTTGATACAGTGGTGCTGAATATTCCTTCCACCATCTTTGATGCTTCCTGAATCACAGAAAGGCATCCTGGTAGCACAGTGGTTTTGCCTGGGGCTGTGATCTACAAGTTAGGCAGCTTGAAACCATCAGCCATTCCTCAGGAGACAGATGAGGCTTTTCACTCCCGTTAACGGTTACAGTCTCCAAAACATGAAGGGAGCAGTTCGACCCTCTCCTATAGTGGTATTATGAGTTGATATCAAATCGATGACAATGTCTGCAGTTTGAAACGACCAGACAGTTCCTCAGGACTGAAGTAGACTTTCTACTCCTTAAAGACTTTGAGTCTCTACAACTTGCTGGGTCAATTCCACCATTTCTTATAACATTGCTGTGAGTTGGCATTCATTCTATGGCAGTGAATTTTTTTGAATTTGCATAATACAATATTTTACCCATAGAATCCCTTACTATTGAAACTGGAAGCTTGGCTATTTTCTTCAGTTATTCCATCTTGCAATATGCTCAGTGAATTCTTCCCTTCTGACTTTTAAAACCAAGCTATTTGTACGTGTTAATGTTTGACCCTGACTTCTTGAGCTGCCATTGGAAATGTTCTATTTAGTTCGTTTACTTCATTATTCCTTCCATTAGCTCTGCCGATTCTGCGTTCAAGAGCAAGTTTCAGTCTCTTCTGAAATCCACGTTAGTCTTTTCTTTCCTTTCAGTAATCTTTGTTTCTTTCGGTATGATGTTCATGCTGTCATCCTACCACTCTTCAGAGCTCTAACATCAGTTTCCAAAGCATCAAATCTATTCTTGATAAGTTCAAAAATTCAGAGGAGATCTACCCAATGTCCTATTTCGGCTCCTGTGGATATGTTTCATTTCTTTTTTTTAACTTCAGATTAATTTAAAAATGAATAATTGATGGTCTGTTCCACAGTCCGCTTCAGACCTCATTTTGCCTGATCACCACCACTTGCTTTCACAGATGTAGTTCATTTGATTCCTGTGCATTGAATCTGGCAAGGTCCACGTGATATTTCTATTGATTAAAAAGGTATTTTCCATGAAGAAACTGCTGCTGCTGTTGTTGTTGTTAGATGCCATGGAGATGGTTGAAACTGATAGCAACCATATGCACAGCAGTACAAGCTACCACCCAGACCTGCATGTCTTCATGATTATTCTTACGTTTGAGATCCTCGTTGCAGCCACAGTATCAATCCATTTGACTTTGTTTTCAGTGTCTTTATCTTCACCCTGAGCTTACATATGAGGAATTGATGTTCTGTTCAGCAGTCAGCCCGAGGCCTGGCTTTAGCTGCTGACATTGAGCTTCTCTTGGTCCTTTCACGCATATGTAGTCCATTTCGTTTCTGCGTGTTCCATTTGGAGAAATCCACGCGCATAGTTATAATCTGCGTTGTTGAAAAAAATGCAATGAAAAGGTCATTGGTCTTGCAAAATTCTCCCTGTGATCTCCAACTTCCTTTCACCAACCTATATTTTCCAACTACTCTTTCTCCTTTTGGTTCCAAACTTTGCATTCCAATTTCCAATAAGTATCAATGCATCTTGATTCATTTTAGATCAGTTGCAGACTGAAGACGTTGGCATAAGTATTCAATTTCTTCAACAGCTTTTTGGTTGGTACATAAATTTGAATAACAGTTATGTTAATTTGATTTCCTTCTTTTTATATAGATATTATTCTTTCACAAAAAGCATTATACTTCAAGAGAGCTATTGAAACACCCTTTTTTGATGATGACTCCAAAACCATTTCTCTTTATTATGTCATATGATATTCTGATTCAAAGTGGCCATTACTAGTTCATTTCAGCTGACTAATGCGTAGAATATCAAATTCTATACATTCCATTTAATTTTTAACTATGTCCAACTATACTGGAGTCACACGTTATACATTGCAAGTTTCAGTTATTCATTGATATTTTCAGATTATATTTCTCATTCTGAGTCCTGTTACATCAGCTAGTAAATGTGCCAAAGCTATCCACAGGGTTAATTGCTGTGGTAGTTACATCATTTAAAGTTAACTTGAAAAATAGAGTGAAGGGATGGAGTTCAGCCTATCAGGTCACAGCCAGTTAATGCCTCCTGTTGGGTATGACCTCTCATGAGGATCTGTGATCTTCTTCTCTTTCTCCCTGGAGGAAGGCGACACTCTCTCTCTGCTTTATCTTCCTGTTGACTAGGCATGCAGAGACCTTCATCAGTGCTGAGATGATTCCACTACCACTGGATCCACAAGGCTTTTCACCCACTGGCCTGTGATCTGCTTGCATCCCACATCATTGCATGTGCTGCATGAGTCTGAAGAGAAATTTATTGACTAGTATAAGACATATAGGCTAAAATCAGACTTATGGATTTGGTCTGGACTGGGTTTCAATACTTTCTCAATATGAAATTGCTTGATAATATGAAGCTCATTCTTACATATACATGAGTGTCTGAGTTTGTTTCTCTAGTCAACCCGGTCTAACACAATTCCTCTGATGTGGAGCTTTGTAGTCTGTTCTTAGTCTGGAAACTCTACTGAAACCTTTGGGTGAACTTGCTGGTATTTGAAATGCCAATGACTAGCTTCTAACATTAAAATAATACACAACCCACCACAGTATGAAGAACTGACAACTGGTAGGCAGAAGTTGTTAGACTTGCAATATAGCATATCATCTCCAGTTTTATTTCTAATACAAAGTCCATATTTTCCAATTACCATTCCTTCCTCTATTTCCAACTCTTACATTCAAATCATAATTATCAATGATTCTTGATTGTATGTTTGATCAATTTCTTCAGTCTTCCACATTCAATGTCCAACATTCACATGCTTATGAGGAAATTGATAAAAAAAAAAAAAAAACATGGCCTGGGTCAGGTACACTTTAATCCTCAAACTAAACTCCCTGCTCTTCAACTCTCTAAAGGGGTTTGGTACAGCAGATTTTCCCTATGAAATATGTTATTTGATCTCTTGATTGTGACTTCTATGAACACTGATTGTGTATCCAAGTCATGTCCTACTTCTACTTGTATATGATGCTACTGTATTAGTCTAGGTACTTAAGAGAAACAAATCCAAAGCAACCCATGTATAAGAGAGTTTTATGTAAAGAAAGTGTGCGTTATGAAAACATCCCTCCCAACCCAATGCTGCCCAAGCCCACAAGTCCAACATTAACCCATTAACCCAACACCAGTCCACAAAGTCCTCCACCTCACAAAACAGAGGCAATGATGTTGACTGCAGGAGGAAAGCTGAATCAGTGAACAAATAAGCATCTCAGCACTAGCAGGGATCTCCACACTGCACTCCAGTACCCAGGGCTGCATCGGGATAGGTCCATGTGGCTTCTCCTTGGGGATGTCTTGTAGGAAGTCAATCTTGCAAGCTGAAGCAGGGAACTGCTAAGGCA
>NW_022106084.1:2007731-2009682 GCF_000313985.2 Echinops telfairi
GTTTTGAGAATGATGAGGGCAATGAATGTACAAATGTGCTTTACACAATTGATGTATGTATGGATTGTGATGAGTTGTATGGCCCCTAATAAACAATTTAAAAATTAGCAAATGAAAACAGAAAAATCCTGTGAATGAAAAAATATTTATAAATATGTAATTTTAAATTGTATTTGAGAATTAATTATATGGAGAGTCAAAACTGTTCACCAGTATAAATATGGTGCTTGATTAGTAAGGTGTTGAGTATTTCAATCACTTGTTCAGAAGAAAATTTTAGAAACATACTTTACCTAGGTCAATAAATTACAGATCTCATCGACTATCATCCCAATATTATTCAAGAGCTTGTAGAATAGCAAATAGAAATGACTTATTACTGATGACACAGAAAACAAAATTTACTTGTAACCAATATTACTGCCGTATTTTCCTGTGGAAGAACATAAAAATAAAGATGAAATGTTTTAACAAACAAAATGTTTGGACATGATAAAAACTTACTTGAGATTATGGATTACCTCTAAAAATAAAACAAGGATGAAAGAAATATGGGACTGATGCTTTGACCTCATATAGTTTTTCTTTTATGATTAGAAACAAATGACAAAAAGACTAAAATCAACATGGAATAAATTAATATATACTAAATCTGGTGCTGATCCAGTCATGATTATTATATTACTTTATGTAATTGCTTAGTTAAATTTGTATTTTTCAAAATTAAAAACTTAAATAGTTTTGACAGTATGAGTGTACAACTTATGCCAATTAATACAGAAATCAAGCTATATGTCTGGATGCTTCTAGAGAAAAATATTAATAAAACAGAGCAAATGAAGCATTTTCTATTGTCATATTTCATTAACCTGGTAAAATTTCAAGTGATTTAATTTTGGAATAGAGATTTTTCTGATATTAACACTTTTGTCTTTAAAGTGTAAAAATAAACACTGTTTCAATGCCTAAAATTTAACACAAAGTGCCAATATTTAGGAGAGTTCTGTTAAGCCAGAATTAGTTGCTGTTAAGACTTGTAGAACTTGACTAACATAACAGAGAGATGAATCATGGTCAGACTAAAGCAGAAAGAATATTTTAGGCATCTTTCCCTAAGAAAATGTACCAATAAATGCAAGAATTATTATCAATATAATAACTGTTCACTTTGAGTTTTTAAAATTTTAAATATCATTCTAAGTATTATCAATACTTACCGATTTTTCTTTTAAAAACAGAAGATTATGATTGGTCACACAGTTAACACCTTCAACACTTAACTGAAACTGTGGAGAATTCAGTCCATCTGGAGGCTTTTTAGAAGTAATAGCTAGTGATAACTTTTGAAAATACTATGGAGAACAATATTTCTCTGATACACAAGCATGATGAGTCAGAATTGACTCAAGAGGAACTTTATTTTTTCCTGCTGTTTCTTGTCTTTTAACAACAAAAGCCACAAGGTTAATTTGAAAACACGTTATGGGGTAGCAGGATACTGTTAAAAATTAAGGGGGAAAATGTTATATTATCCACAAACTCTCAAAAACCTCATTGATCATTAAAAACTCTAATTTTTGTTTATAATTTAGCATCAGCTATTCACAATAATCCTGATTCTGTATATTGCATTTCTAATTTCACAAGCCTCTCCTAGATTTTGGCACTTTGTGGTTAATTTTATCGATAGAAACATTGCACATTCACAATTCAAATGATTCAAATGATTCATTTAAATCATTTCATTGGGGGCTCGTACAACTCTTATCACAATCCATACATACACCCATTGTATCAAGCACATTTGTACATTTGTTACCATCATCTTTCTCAAAACATTTGCTTTCTGCCTGAGCCCTTGATATCATCTCCTCATTTTTCCCCTCCCTCCCCGCTCCCCCCTCCCTCATGAACCCCTGATAATTTATAAATTATTATTTTGTCATATCTT
>NW_022106084.1:2010026-2011853 GCF_000313985.2 Echinops telfairi
TTGCCTACAGATGGGTCTTGGGTCTCCAATCTGTACTCCCCCTAATTCACAATGATTTGATTTTGATGTTCTTTGACGCCTGATACCTGATCCCTTTGACAGCTCGTGATCAAACAGGCTGGTGTTCTTCTTCCATGTGGGCTTTGTTGCTCTAGATGGCTGCTTGTTTACCTTCAAGCCTTTAAGACATCAGATGCTATATCTTTTGATAGCTGGGCACCATCAGCTTTCTTCACCACTTTTGCATATGCACCCCTTTGTCTTCATAAATTTTTAAACGTAAAATTGACCAAATTAATAAACAACAAGAGTCCCTGTTATTTTGTTTTGTCATATTATAACATTATTTACAGAGAAAGCTGCACATAAATCATGACATTCTGTACTAATTAGAGTAAGTTTTCCAGTCATACTGTCAAACAATGTTTAAGGTTTGAAAAATACAAAATTAACTAAATCAAAAAATAAATTAAAATAACAATCATGAGTATGTCATCACCCATATTTAGTATAGGTTAATTTGTTACATGTTGGTTTCAGTCTTTTTATCATTAGTTTCCACGTTTAAGAAAAATTAAAGTTAAATCAAAATGTCATGCCATCTCTCTTTGTCCTATTTCTAGAAGAAATCCATAAGCTCCAGTTGAGATTTACTGTTTCCAAAAATTATATTTGTTCACACTTAACCTTTATTATTATGTCCTTACATAGGAAAATACAGCAGACACATTGACAAAAAGTGTTATTTTGCATGTCTTCTCTCAATAATATATAATTATTATCTATGTCTCCACAGCATCTTGAGTAATCCTTGAGTTATTAAATCTTTGAATTAGTTAATCTAATCAACAAACCATTAATATAGGTGAAATATTTACAAATATGTGAATTGAACCAATAATAGATGTAAATGGTAAAGAGAAAATATAGAAGGGAAGAGAAAGAAAAGACCAGAGAACGTGGGATTTTCAAAAGAAACAATGGAAATTAGAAGAGATAAATCAAGATTAATGATGAGGAACAGGGACTATCAATGCATGATGCACACACATATATATATTTATTTTATATATAAATCCGAAGACTACTTATTGTAATCTCAAATCAAAAAGTTATATGCTGCCTTTCAGTATGTTCCCCATCACAACACTAGGTGAATGAGAACAGCTCACTGCCAGGTCCTGTTCCATTAGAATAATTGTTTTAATTTGTCTCATTGTCCTAGCCATTGTGTCAATCCATTTCTTTGAAGATCCTCTTCTGTTCTGATAAACTTCTACTTTAGAATACTTGATGTCCTTCTTTGTGGATTGGTTTCTCCTGATATTATGTATGTCAGGTAAAAGAACAAGCATGTTGCCTGCTGTCTTAGATCATAAGAAACATTCTTGATTTAAGATTTCTGAATGATAATTTACATAATTTATCATGATCCTCAGTATAAAACCAACTGTTTACTTCAAATTTAGTGACTCGGTAAATATTAGCAAGTATTCATTAAACATTTGCTTACCCCGAACCATTCACTACCAGGGAGTCAACACCAACTCGTATAACTATTAGCTGCTGTAGAATTGATTCCCACCCACAGGGAACTGACACACAACAGACTGAAACATTCCCTGGTTCTGCACCATCTCACAGTTGTTATTGTTTAGCTCGTGTCTTCAGCCACTGTAACAATCCATCTTGTTGAGTATCATCCACTTTTTCACGGACCCTCTGCTTTACCAAACATGATGTCCTTTTCTAAGGACTGGTGTCTCCTGACGTGTACCAAGTATCTGAGACAAAGTGTTACCATCCTAGTTTCTTTTTTTTTTTTTT
>NW_022106084.1:2014338-2048449 GCF_000313985.2 Echinops telfairi
GTGCCACCAACCCAGTCTCTCCCCACCCTGTTTCTCCCTCCACCCATGCCCCCTCCCCCTCTTCATGTCGGGCTCTCATGTACCTCCCCAGACGTGGGCTGTCACACCATCCTAGTTTCTAAAGAGCATTTTGGCTGAACTTCTTCCAAGACATATTTGTTTTGGCAGCCTGTAGTACTTTCAATATACTTTATCAATACTGTAATTCAAATGCATAAATTTAATTTTTTATTGTCCAGCTCTCACATGCATATAAATTACTGCCATTGAGTTGATTTCGATTCATATTGACCCTGTAGAAAGGGTAGAACTGTACCTATAAATTTCTGAGATTATAACTCTTTACAGGAGTAGAAAGGTCCACCTCGTTTCCAAGGAGTGGTTGGTGGCTGTGAATTGATTGCCTTCTGTCTAGTGGGTTTGAAACACTCATGCTGTTGTTCGTAGTCTAATACCACAGTGCCAATTTTAGTAGCTTAATTTTACAGAGAAGGAAATCATTGGCTATTGTGATTCAGTGAAACCTTCTTATTCAATGTTTTTAGCATGGTCATTTAATTCCCCTCATATGTTTGGTTGGGGCAGTCATAACATTAATGACATAGATGTTTCTTGCATAATGGTATGCAAATACTTACTTTATGCATATTAGCTTCCTTTTTACTAAAATTTATTGAGCCTTACTTATTCTACTTAGGGCTTTTTTTTTCCTTTTCAGTAAATGTGAGTACAGAGAGTCCCCACCTTACAATGGGGTTCTAGCCCAACAATTTCTTAACGATTGATAAGACTAGAGACAGGACTGGGATTGTAGTGAGGAGAAAGATACCAAGTAGGGATAAAGGAATCAGGGCGGTGGGGGGTGGGTGATTAGTGTCTTCTACATGATTGGAGAAAATAATTTTCAGCAACAGAGCACGATCGCTATATAGGAACCATAAAAATCACAGGAATAGTGACTGTCTGCGGCAGGTCAAAATCATTGAACAGCCCTAGCCCAAGAGATTTTGTGTTGCTACAATGGACCAGGCTTATTCACAATTCCTACCACCTTCTACAAAGGGTGATGGACTTACATGCCTAATACGGACATAAGACTATGAAAGCAGATTCTCTGCTTGGAATGAGTGCTTCAGAACAGCATGGGGGTGTGTGTGGGAACTCATTATCTTCCCTAGGAAGCATGCACATCACGTTCCACAGCCAGAAAACAAAACAAAAAGAGGAACCACTAAAATAAGAAATAAATAAGCTCACTTTCTATATTTCTACCCTCTGGGAAAATATAATACCTCAGTTATTTTCATTAAGATTCTCAAACAGAGCCATTTTATTATTACTATTTTTTCAATGTGGATACATGAAGAAATATCATGCCTTATGGATGTGATACTCTTTTAAGAATACCGGTTTTCCATCACAAACATTAAGTATGAACTATACAACCTCAGAATAAATGTAATATTCTCATATTTCAAATACCTGTGTAGATGTGGATATGTGTGTGTATGTTTATCATTTTAACTGAAGTACAGCTTTTTGAAATGATCTTATTGTGTCATTTCTAACTGGTCTCCTAAGTAAGTTTACAAGATCTTAATGGCCCGGAAGAACTCAGATTCACTCGTCTGCTACCTCATCTTTATATACATTGTCCAAGACTGCTTTGAATATATGTTGGAGTCTTGTATGGGTGAACGGAAAAGAAAGACAGAAGTCCTTAGCCTAAAATAGGGTTCTAATACATTTTTAAATCCTAATCTGAGAGTCAACACAATTGTTTATGTAGTTCTTAAAGCAAAAGTGAATATAATTTAAATATATTTCTTCTTCATCTCATAACAACAATAATATAATTGAATTTTCACAATGTGCATTCTTCCATAATATTTTTCTATGTGCTTCCATAATATTTTTCTATGTGTGTTGTGTCGGCAAAATATCTCATATTTTCATCTCACAAGGTTACTGCACTGAGGTAGATGAGATGAAAATATTTATGCAACTGATTTACATATTATATACTGCTATACAATTTCACTTTTTACATTGTTTCCTCATAAATGACTGAAGTTACTGATTTAATTTTTGGTTATTATTTCAAAGCACACAATTTTAATTAAAATTTTATTTCTCATTTTTGACCAGAAACAGTGATTTTCAAAATTAAACTCTGGAAATTTAGTATGCATATATGTATTGGTTTTGACTAGATTTTTAAAAATTATATTAAATATGGAAGAATATATAGAGAATCCAGCATTTTTAGACTAGACTAATAAAATGAATGTACAGCTTGAACTCTGTAAAAATATACATATGCATATGTAAATATACATGAAAATAATATCCAACGATTGCATTCACAGAATTTGAGCTCTTTAAAATTTTGTGATTAAAAATATGTATATATTTAAATCAGTAAACAATGAATACAGTCATTATTTTCTTTTTTAACTTTGTAAAATCTTCTTTCCTGCTATATACCTATTACATGTTTATAAAAATAAGTAAAAGAAACAGAACCAAAGATGGAACAGACTTCTAAAATAAAATATGCAGAATAGTTTACTCAATTAAGCCTCTTGAAACAGGTGAGTTTAGGAGTCAAAGATATAAATATTCCCTTTCATAAAGATAAGATTTGTTCCTACAAAAAATGAAATGTCTAATGTAAGGTAATGGTAAACTTATACTATTAGTCCCCATTTATTTAACCTGTAGAGTTATTTTTGAGGGTAAGGTAGGTTGTTTGTGTCTGTGTGTGTGTGTGTGAAGTACACTTGTGTGTGTGTGTGTGTGTGTTTGCCTATTTTTCGAGGAACTTTTATGTTTATACATTGGAGAGTGTGTACTTTATTCTTAATGAAACTATAATAATATTATATTCACCAAAGAGATTGTAATGGAATTTGACAGCCACCTGTATTTCAACATGGAACAATAAGTATCTTCCCCATCAAACCCTAATGATGAGCTGATGATTATACAAAATTATCTGTAACTTAGTAAAATATTTAATAGAAAAGTAATATTAGAAGAGCTAATAGAAAACCTATTGAGGCAAAAGTTAGTGGGTTATGGAAGGTGGGAGAGGTAATAATAACATAATTGATGGACATAATTAGGAGGGTTATCAAATTATGTGCTACAGAGTTCAATATCTATTATTTTATCACTGTGAAACTACAATAAAATCCACCTATTCCTTTAATAAAGAACTTTAAATGATCCCCAGTTGAAGTTCTGTAAGTTTTCTCTGGAGAAACATAGCAAAAGACACAAAGAACACCCACAAATGAGGACGGGAGAGTAAGAGAAAAGGAATTCTAAATGCCTAAGAGCAGAGTCTTCACATCCTAGCTGTTTTATGAGCAAAGTGAAAATAGTTTTTGTTCACTTTTTCAGGATTAGTAAATTTAATTCTTCAAGAACACAGAATAAGACTGTCATGATTAGTTACTCAGCAACTCACACTCAAATGTTCAAACTAGAAAAAAAAGAAATGGTAAACTGATTTTTATCAATGACTACAGCAATGATTGTAGGCTATATATTTAAGAGAATGTGATTGCTCCAATATTTTATAACTTTCAAAAAACACAGAAATGTAAAATACTGTTGTGCAAATTCCAGGCAATATAACAATAAATGTTGGTCAAAATACCTCTATACATTTTTTAAAATCATAAATTATCTTCTAAGAAGATTCGATGGTATTTCATTTGTGAAAATTTGTTGATGTTACATCTTCCTATACCATTGAATACATTTCCTAATAATGAAAAGTTTTTATATAAAAAAACCATGAACATTGAAAAGAGGCTTCTAAACTTCATAGAACTCTTTGTTTTTAAATCCAGTTTTTCATGAAATTTTTGAAGCCCCTACACACACACACACACACACACACACACACACACACACACACATATATACAGTAAATTATTGAGAAATGATGGAAACGTTAGAACCACATAGAGATTTGAAGAAGTAGAAGACTTTTTTAAAAAAGAAAGAAAACAGGCTTCCTTAATATGTCCTTCCCAAGTGAAACTCGGTGCAGAAGTTTGATAAATGAATTCTAAGTATTCTAAACTTCCATATTGGGCATGCAGGCACAGGGCATAGCTTTCAGCAAGTTGGTTTAGTATGGCTGAAGTATTGTAGCAAGTAAATGATAAAACTATGGAGACATGATATATATGCTGAAAATAATATTCACTAGATTTTAATTAAGATGTTCTTCCATTTTCTTTGATGGCAAGAAAATAATGAGCTCATACATATATGATTAAAATTTTCAGCAAAATGTTTGTTATTCGCTAAGAAAAATCTAACTACATTTAGAAAAAGAACCATGATTTTCCTTTAATTTTAATTGATAAACCAACCATATATACGTAATATAAATAAATGTGAATATTTGCTTGTATGGCTCCATTTTAATATGCGTACAAGTTGCTTACAGTGATGTGTGTATTTATTATATGTTGAGAGAAAGAGCGAGCAACAGAGAGCAGACTACCCTTGGCTTGCCTCTCAGGGAAATATAGAGCTAGTCAGTCCATGTGGAAATTCAAGGTTAATGAACTTCTTTCTCCATCACCCAAAGCATTATTAATATAATCACTTCCAAAGGGTTTTATCAAACCAAACATATTGTGATATATACAATTACAGGAAAGTTCCACATTTCTAACTGGAACTTAGCATCATGTGATAGAGAATTGCCATAATCTAGCAATTATAAATCTTTTAGATTTCTATTCATAAATAAAGTTTTATGAACAATGGTTACATTTCTTTTTTCTTTTATGTATTAATTAGCCATAGTATTTTATGAATAATCTCATGTACAAATATAATTTTCCAAACTAGGGTAAACACTAAAGTTGTGTGAGGCTTTATGCTAGACTCTAGCAGTTAGAGTGTCTATAGATACCTAAACAATGTAAGGTATAATATATATATTAGGAAATTTAATTTTAATATTTTATGATTAGTTATATGTAAACTATATATAAACTACTAAGTAGTTATATGTAAAAATACATTCTGTCATCTTTTCATCAATTCTGTAAATTGGGTAAGTTATAAAATTTACATTTAATATTAACATATGTAAGTAGCTTTTTCATTGATAATATTTATGTTTACAGAAATTTTCATTTGGAAAACTTAAGTAGGAATATTATTAAATAACATGTTCAATTTATTAGACTGTAGTTTTTGAGTTAGAAATGCACACTAGTGAAAATTCTTTAATATACAGATTACTAAAGGAATAAATTTGGTGAATCAATTCAATCAATTTCACATTATACTTAAAATTAATTGGAATTGAAAAGTGTATATTTATGCAAAATATTGACTATTTTTAAATATATGTGTAAATAAATGAATACATATTTTTTCACAAATATTTTTGCTCACCTCTAAGCATGCTAAATCTATGCAATAACTTCTTAGGATATTTCACAAAAAAAAAGTAAATAGCATTCTCTGTATAGAAAACATTACTTAATACTATTGCAACTAGATTATAAATCAATATATGATGCAGACTTTGAATAGAGAATTTATGATTCACAGGTGTTTTTGAATCCTCACTTTGGGTACTTGTTTAATATTTCTAAGCTATGGAGATAACAGTGACATATAACTTATCTAGTTGTACTCTTGTGATTAAATGAAACCATGTGGGAGACCATTTGATAACACACAAGTAATATTAATAAAATATTAAGTATTTTAAAAGTAATATTAACTTCTAATTGCCATTATTTTTTTCTGCGTAATGTTATTAATGGTAGGGACCATGAAGTGAGTACTAACTCATAGCAACCTTATTGAAACAAAACCAAACAAAACATCCTCTACCTGTGCCAACTTCACTATTGTTTTTATGTTTGAGTCCATTGATCCAGACACTGTGCCAATCTATCTCTTTCAGGACCTTCCTTTTTTTACAGCCCCTCCACTATACCAGGCATGGTGTCCTTCTCAAGGAAACAGACTCTCCTGATAATATGTCCAAAGTATGTGACAAGAGGTCTCCCTACCAATGCTTCTAAATGGCATTCTGTCTATACTTCTTCCAAAACAGATCTCTTTAGCTCTCTTGGGAGTTTAATAATACTTTCAATATTCTTCACGAAAACCATAGTTCAAATACATTTATTTATTTTATTTCTGCTGCTGCTAGGTCCCACTGAATAGGTTCCAACCCTTCCTGACAGCAGAATGAACCGCCGCATGGTCCCAAGCCATCCTTGTGGTTGCTCCTATGCCTGAGCCCTTTGCGGCAGCCATGGTGTTAATCCATCTCCTTGGGGGCCTTCCTCTTTTTCACTCCCCCTCCACTTTACCACGCATGATGTTCTTCTCTAAAGACAGGTGTCTCCTGACTATATGTCCAAAGTATGCAAGACAAAGTCTTGCCATCCTTGCCTCTAAGAAGCTCTCTGGCCATACTTCTTCCAAGGCACATCGGGTTTGACCTTTTAGTAGTTCAAGGAAATTTCAATATTCTTCACCAGCACCATAATTTGAATGCATTGATTCTTTGTCTTCCTTGGTCAGTATGCTACAATCACATGCATAGGTGGCAATGACTTGGGTCAGGCATTCCTTAGTCCTCAAATACTAGTCTTGCTTTTCAATACTTTAAAGAGGTCTTGGGCAGCCGACTTACCTAAAGCAATGCGTCTTTTGATCTCACTGCTTCCATGAGAATTGATTGTGGATACAAGTAAGACTAAATCCTTCACAATTTCAACCATTCCTCCTCTTATAATTGTGTTAACTGTGTTGAAAATATGGGAGGTGGAGCTGTGATGATTTTGGTCTTCTTAATATGTAGTCATAATCCATACTGAAGGCTACAATCTATCGTCTTCATTAGCAAGTGTTTCAAGTCCTCCTCAATTTCAGCAAGCAAGATTGTGTTGTCTGCATATCCTCTAATCTTGTTGTCACTTTCTAACCATCCTCCCATCTCGATGACACATTTTTCTTCATATAAGTCAGCTTGTATGATTATTTGCTTAGCAGACAAATTGAAGAAATATGGTGAGATGATACAACTCTGACCACACCTTTCCTGATTTTAAACCATGCAGTGCCCTTTGTTAGTACAATATCCAGCTTTCACATGCATACGAGGCCATTGAAAATACCATACCATGGTGTGATATATTGATTTATTGTGCCAACCTGGCCAATAGGAACATCTGGGATTAATAAGATCACAGTTTGGTTGGAGGGCAAAGAGCTAAATGGCTCAGAAAGCCCCATACCTCTCTCTCTTGCTCTCTGGTGATTAGACCAGAGTGTGGCTGCTTTAGCTATTTCTCTGCCTCAACTTGGAACTACATCACCTGTGGGACACCCAACTCATGGATCATGTTTTTAGAGCTTGAGGTTCATTGGAGATCTGCTTCACTAGCTGCTGATGTATACATCACTTGAGCTTGAAGCTGGCGGATCCTGTTGTCTTACACTGCTTGAGTTTGATATCCCATCTGGCCTACTTTGCTAAGATCTTTGCTGCTGACTGTTGGTTACCTGGCCTATTGTTTGCTGCCTATGACCAGACTGCCTGCACAGCTGAGTCTTCCTGGACCATGGACCCAGCAACTCTCTTGAGGTTGAAGGACTTCTAGTATATTAACAGTTTCATGGAAGTGAGTTGAACTGAGCCTTCTGTACTACTGTGTGGACTAATGAGCTGCTATATGCCTTCGTGCTGTGAATATGTTTATATATATATATATATATAAATAATTTATATATATAAATTATATATATATAATTTATAAGTGTCCTGGTTTTGTTTCTCTAGAAAATTCTATCTAACACACATGGCTAAGTAAATTACAGTCCACAAAGTAACATCCTTGTTTTTCCAAGCGTTCTAAATGAGATTTATCCACAGCAATATGTTTTTAATCTCTTGCTGCTTTCATGAGCAAATGTTGGTTCCAAACAAGATGAAATCCAAAAGGAAACTTCCATCTTTTATCCATTTGTCATTATGTTACTTAGTGGTCTAGTTGTGAAGATTTTGGTCTTCATTACATTGAGTTTTAATCCAGACTGATGGCTGCAACCCTTGCAAATGTTTAAAGTTCTCTTCTATTTTATCAAGCAAGGTTGTCTTATCTGCATTTCCCAGGGCGCTAATAAGCCTGATGTTGCATGGTTCTTTATATAAGGCAGATTCTTTGATCATTTTCTCAGCACACAGATTAAATAAGTATGGTGAGAGGATACAACCCAGACATATACTTTTTTTCTGTTTTTAAACCATGAAGTATGTCCCTGTTCTGTTTGTACAACTGCCTCTTGAGCCATGTACAACTTCTGCATGAGCACAATGAATTCCTCTGGAATTTTTATTCTTCTTAAGTCTCCCCATGGCTTCTTATTAACAACAGAGTCAAATACCTTTGTATAGTTAATGAAATACAAGTAAACATCTTTCTGGTATTCTCTACTTTTAGCCAAGATCCATCTGATGTCAAGAAATAATATCCCTTGTTCCATGTCCTCTTCTGAATATGGCTTGAACCTCTGGCAATTCCCTGTCAATACAGTGCTGCAACCATTGTTGGATAATCTTAAACAAAATTTTATTTGCATATAATATTATATTGTTCCTAATTTGAGCATTCTGTTAAATCACCTTTCTTTGAAATGGGCAGAAATAGAGATTTCCTTCCAGTCATTTGGCCAATTAGCTATCTTCTAAATTATTTGAAATAAATGAGTGAGTGCTTCTAGTGTTTAATCGGCTTGTTGAAACATATCAGTTGGCATTCCATCAATTCCTGGAGCCATGTTTTTGGTAATGCGTTCAGTTCAGATTGAATTTATTCCTTCAGAACCATTGCCTCTTGCTCATTTGCTGTCTCTTGGAATTATTTGCTGTCAAGTATATGCTTGTTCTGTGTATTCTTTTCATTTTCTTTTAATGCTTCCTGCATCATTCAATATTTTGCCCATAGAACTGTTCAATATTGCAATTGGAGTCTTGAATTTTTTTCTTGAGCTCTTCAGTTAAAGACATGCTGAGCATGTTCTTTCCTTTTTGCACTTTTCATTGTAATATTTTGTTTTTATGTTTTCAAGTCACCTTTGAGAAAACTGCCTGTTCAGTTCTTAGCCTTCATCACTTATTCCATTTGCCTTAGCTACACCATGAGTAAGAGAAAATTTAAGAGTCTCTTCTGACAACCCCTTTGAACTTTTCTTCCCTTCCTATCATTGTAGCAACATTTTGCTCTCTCCATGTGTGGTGCTATTGATGGCCTCCCATAGATCTTCGTGTCTTCAGTCATTAGTGTTGAATGCATCAAGTGTGTTCTTTGGATCTTCTCAAAATTTAAGTCTGATATACTTAAGGTCAAATTTTGGCTCTCGTGGGTTTCCTTAAATGTTCTTTAACTTCCAGTCTGAACTTCCTTATGAGTAAGTGATGATGTTCCACCCTTGGCCCCTTTCCTCATTTTAGCTGCTGACATTAAGCTTTTCAAGCTTTTCTCTTCCTACAGATTCATACAGATTCATTCAATTTGATTTCTAGGTTTTCCATCTGGAGAAGTCACCTGTATTGCGTTGTTGAAAAGAAGTATTAGCTATGAAGACGCTGTGGGTCTTGTGAAATTTTATCATGTGATCTCCAGCCTCCTTTCTATCATCAAACCATTTTTCCCAACTGCTCTTTCTTTTTCTTTATGTCCAACTTTTGAATTCCTATCTCCAATAATTATCAATGGACAGTGATTATATTATTGATCCTTTTCAAACTGAAGTTGTTGGTAGAATTCTTCAAATTCTGTGTCACTATCTTTCATGGTTCTTGCATAATAATATAATAATTCATTGATTGAATTGCTTTGTATGCAGATAGACATTATACTCTCACAGACAGCATTGTAGTTCAAGATAGATCCTCATTTGAGGTGAAATGTAATCGTGTTCTTCGTGATTGTGTAATTCTTGACATAGTAAACTATGATTTTCTGCTTTAAAATGGTCAATAACAATGCACTGCAGTTCACTAAAGCATAGAGTGAAGATCTTTATGCACTCCATTTAATTTTAGCACTTCCAGTATTTCTACATCCATTCTTTGTAAGAAGTTTGTGGTCCTGTTGTGGTAGTGTGTTGTGATACTGAAGGTAATGTCACACATATTTCAAATGCCAGTAGTGAGAACTGAAATAAGCTTGTATCCACAAAGCTTTCAGACTGAGAACAGACAAAAAAAAGGATTAGACTATCCAGTTAAGAAGAATTGGTCCCTGAAAAGTCTATGCATTCTGCATTATAGTTCAAGTACAGCTTGTAGTCGTGGTAACAATCTAAAAATAAATCTGTAGTCTTGATTATCTTACTATTAACAAGACTAAGATTCACAACCAACATCAATAATATCAGTAATAATACTGCTTGGTCTTGTTACAAAATTAGCAAAAGTGGGACATATCTACTTTGTATTACTTAAAACTTTAAATCAACTTACACAAAAATATGTTAGTTTACAGATAACATAGTGACAGAGGAATTGGAAATAAAATTCTTAATTTTCTATCAAAATTAGTTTTAATGAATTTGGGGAGCTACATTATACCACATACTGATTCCTTGCACTAGTTACATATGTGCATTCGCACACACATGCATATATGCATTGTATCATGGAAACTGCAGTGATTACAACACATTGATAAAGAGATCTTTTTCTTTGGAATTTATATTCAATAATACCTGAAGGGATTTTTCCTATCTCAGAGGTTGCTACAGAGTCAATTCTAACTCATGGCATCCCATGCGCATAGTAGAACTGCATTTTGGCCATAAATGAATTAATATTGTGCTATAATACAGCAGTCACCACTTATGCTTGTTTTCTTGCCCAAATTTCCTGGAACCCTTAGGTTACAACTATTGTCTTACATAGTCTAATTCACAGAGCAAATTGTAAATGTATTTGCATATATAAAGATACATTTATGCATATTAATATGTACATATATAACTCAGTCTTCCTTTCCTATTATTATAGTGGCCTAAACATATTTAGCTGAATATCAAAATAATCATAAATTACTGCATAAATAAAGACATGATATTTGGATAGTTTTTATTATTTCTTTGATGCAATACTAGAATATACAATAAATGTTTGTGATTTTATGAGGATTAATGTGATGACATATGTAAGTATATAATGATTAATACTCAGGACTTGGTGCATTTTATATTTTCAATTAATGTTAGCACAATACATAATATGATCTTTTCAGAAAGAAATTTTTTTTTTAAGAAAGGAAAAGAAAACAGATCAAGATGATTCTGACACACAGCAACACACTACAACAGAATAAAACTTCTTCACAAAATACAAGTTCCCTAATTTGTAATTTTTAGTCAGCTGTCATATCTATCTCCTGTTTATGACTGGAATAGATGTCTTTGGTTATCAGCCAATTGATTAACCACTGCATCATATATTTTATTTATCATGATTATCCTATAAACTATTTTGCTTAGTTTCCCAATTCTTGCACAGTGTTTCTGGATTCTGAAATAATGTAAGAATTTTAAATATTTCTATAAATGGTTGAGGTGTGACAAGTGGAATAATAAAGTAAAATTGAATTTGTCTTTTCTCACAGTACCTTGCTTGGCATTTAGTAGATATTAGACTATTTATATGAAGAAAAATGTGCTGAGTGTATTTGGAAATGATCTTTTGTTATTTACATATCTATGGATTTCAGTTAGGTTATATTTATATGCAATCAAATGAGACTGAGGGTGAAGTCTGAACGGTAGAAAGGTGAAATTTTATCAACAGAAATGCGGATAGTGCTATCCTTTAGGCAAAGCACTGCATATAAAAACAAGCCACCTGACCCAAATACTGAACTTGATGTTCCTCCGAGTGACCACACTGATTTGTGGAAATCTCTGAACACTCATTTGTACAAAACAGCAATTTTAAGAAAAACTGCTACCAAAAAATAAAATAATCAAAAAAATAGACTAGTTTATTTTATTAGTGTATAATGTATCAATCATATCTTTAAACAAGACTTTGATATGCATGCTAAAATCTGGAATTCATTATATATTGAATTTCACGTTGTTGTTTTTAATTAGCCAGGATTTTATTTAATCATATGTGATGCTACATTTTTACATATATTAAAAAAATAAATTGATGCCAGCTGAACAAACGTGGATTTTGTGCTTTACTATATACTTTACTTCAGCATACAGTTTCTTCTCATTCTCCATAATTTGAAAAATCCTGATAAAAATGGCAAGTTGAAAATCTTATTTTATTTCCCTGTATTTACTAGTAATTTTGCAAAAAAAAATCTGACAAAACCTTTTACACAATCTGTAAAAGTTATTTCGCTGTGTACTAATTAAAGTAAGGTGGACCAGTGAGAGGTATTTAAACAAAGGTTTTTCCCTTTAAAGTGGGCCAAGAGCGTAATGACAATAATCAAAATTATTCTGAAATCATCAACATCTTTGAACTACTGGTACCATGGCAAAAATAATGAAAATGCACAATTTTGTAAAACCAACTTAATCACCTACTACTACTACTCATTGAATGCATACCGCTTGTCATTGGCACTCAAACTTTCTTTGGCAAAATGTTCTTGGAGGTTGGTTAGACCTAATACTGACATAATACAAATGGAGATGTCAGGCTATGTTATAAATACATAATATGGGTGTCTTGCATCAGTGAAATAGCAAATATGTTTTTTCCTTACTAATTTTTTTTGTTTTCATAAACTAAGTGCTAATCACAAAAGGTGTCCTCTATTGTTTTCATTTATCCCAGAAGCAGGAATTAGATGTTCTTATAAGAAATAGCATACCTGGTTTTGGAGCAGCTGTTAAATATAGTCATTGTGGCGCAGTCTGATTCAAGGTTTCTAAGATTCTGTATGGGTGAATAGCATTGCTAAGGTACACACTAGCTGTTCCTACAGGCGGCAACATTTTTAGTTACTAGATAAAAGATTTAAATTCAGGTCAGTGATTTAGCAAAAAAATATTATTAGCAAGCTACCAATTTTTCTCTTCCCCATGTAAAGCGGTCCTGCTTGCTCGTGCCTTCATATTTTTAAAGGGCAAGAACTCATAAATGTTAATTCAACATAAACATAAAACACAGTTTATGAAATTTCAAAGCCAAGAGAATAAAGGCAAATGGAAAATATGCTCATGAATTAAAGAACTAAGAGCTATGCCCTTTTTTTTTTCAAAAACAGAGATATAATTACATCATAAAAACTGTGGTGAAGTGAAATTTCTTAACAGATCTCTTCTGTCCGTTTCTCTATGATTTCTACCAATCATTTTTCCATGACTTCTAATTGGGCGAAAATTAGGTTAGAGGACTCTACACTTTGATATTAGTCAGTTTTGTCATTCCTCTGCATGCCATTCGGCCAAAAGAAGAAACAAAGAATTCCCAGGGTCATCAAGGGAAAAAAGGCACTGGCAGAGCATTTTAAAATCTCTGTCTGACGTGACAGTGGTGGCTGAGGTCAGGCCACCAGTAGACAAAGGCTGAGGGAAGGAGACCATGAGCAAGAGTAGAGGAGAAGCATCAAAAGAATGTGACTGTGGGACAGCAGTAGGTGGGCTTCCTGGCCCATGGCTGGAGGCCATGGTACCATGTGGATGAGAGGTTGAGGACCAGAATAAGAGACCTGGATGCTAGCAGAGGTGAAACGTTTCTGTGTATGAATGACTGTATCTCTAATGTCTGATGATCATCACGTGGGGAAACTTGTTAGCTTCCCTAGGAAAGCTCCGTAATTTGAAGTGCTGACTGGGAGTTCAGGGTGGCCATTGTAACACATTTATAGAGCCCAGCAGAAAAGGGAAGTGTTGTGGAAGTAATGGTTGATGTCAGAATAAGTTAAAGGACACCTGTCGGACCTGCCTTATGGCAATAGGCCTTGGCTGGTGTGGAGAGATTTTGTTTCTCCTTAATGGTGCCAGAAGAGGTAAGATATGGTGGCCCTACTATTTTCTCAATCACTTAAAATAATATTTTGGCTTATTTATAAAATATTTTAAGTAGGATAGAGAAAGCTCTATAACTACAATATTTTTAAACATTTCAGTGTACAGTATCTGTTACAAAAGAATGATGTGGAGGTGGAGTTTGAACTTCCCTTACTTCAGAGTGGGGAGAAAGAATCAAAGGCTATCTCATCACGACTCAAGGCAATTTTTACGAAGCTAAGGTCAGGTCTTTTGTAGCCTTTTATTTTTTTCCCCAATGCAGATACCAAAAATCACTACACTAGCACTCTCCAATCTTCAGCTGGATTTTATTCATTGTAATAGCCACACAGAATTCACAGTTATGGAGCTTACAAATGCTTGTTGTTGCTATTAGGTGGTTTCAAGACAATTCCAATATACTGACCCTATTAACAACAGAACAAAGCAGTGCCCAGTCCTACGTCAGCCTCACAATTGCCCTTATATGTGAGCCCATTGTTGCAGCCACTGTGTCAATACATTTTCTCCAGTTACTTCCTCTTTTTTGCAGCCCCTCTACTTTACCAAGCATGATGCCCTTCTCCAGGGAGTAGGTCTCTCCTGACAACATATCCAATGCACGTGAATCAAAGTCTCACTACCCTTGCCTCTTAGGAGCATTAGTTGTTGTACCTCCTTTACGACATCTTTATTTGTTCCTTGGCAGGCCATGGCACTTTCCATATTCTTTACCAACACCATAATCCAAAGGCATCCCCCAGGGAGGAGGTTATATGTGGATTCTTGTAATCGGTTCGCTCTTTCTACCGGCCCCCCGCCCCCTTATACACTGGTCCTGAAGGGATCACTCTATGCACTGGTCCTGAAGGGATCATCTGTCCTGGATTCCTTTTGTTTCCAGTTCCTATCTGTACCAGTGTACATCCTCTGGTCTAGCTGGATTTGTAAGGTAGAATTGGGATCATGATAGTGGGTAGGGTGGGGTGGAGCAAGCATTTAAGACTAGAGGAAAGTTGTATGTATCATTGCTACACTGCACCCTGACTGGCTCATTTCCTCCCCGAGTCCCTTCGGTAAGGGGATGTCCAGTTGCCTACAGATGGGTCTTGGGTCCCTATTCTGTATAACCCCTTATTCACAATGATTTGATTTTTTTGTTCTTTGATGCCTGATATCTGGTCCCTTTGACACCTCGTGATCACACAGGCTGGTGTGCATATTCCATGCGGGATTTCTTGCTTCTGAACTAGATGCCCGCTTGTTTACCTTCAAGTCTTTAAGACCCTAGATGCTGTATCTTTTGATACCCGGGCTCTATCAGCTATCTTTACCACATTTGCTTATGCACCCACTTTGTCTTCAGTGATGTCCATATTTACATATGTACATGCCTTTATTTAGATCTCTATAAATGCCAGTTGCCTCCTAGTTCTTTCCTCTATTTCCTTTTACTTTCCTCTTGTCCCATATCATGCTCAGCCTTCATTTGGGTTTCAGTAATTCTTCTCAGTTACATAACCCTTGATCATGCCCTGCCAGGCCTCCTACACCCTCCTCCTCACCAGTTTAGATCACTTGTTGTTCCCTTGTCCCTGGGTTTGTTAACACCACTTCTTTTGTCCCCGCCTCCCCCTCTCCCATGTCCCCCCAGTATCGTAGGTCCCGTTGTTTTCTCCTCCATATTGTTTATCCAGCCTATTTTATCTAGATAGACCTGTGGAAATAATAACATGCACAAAAACAAGACAGAGCAAAATAAAGCAACAAAACAAACAACAACAACAGCAAATGAATGACAAAAGAAAAAAGAAAAGCCTGTCATTAGTTCAAGGTCTGTTTGTTGGCCTTTAGAAGTGTCTTCCGGTCGAGTATGATGGGGTGCCACATCCCGGTTCCAAAGTCCATTTTTGGCATTCACTCGGGACTTCCTTGCTTTGTTCCCTTTTCTATTCTGTTGCATGCCCTTACTGCTTTCCCTCAGTGGGGGTCAAATCGGGTGCAATTCCCACACGAGATCCATGTTTCTGCAATCATGATGAACGTTGCTAACACTCATTCACTGTAGAATTATAAAATTCTATCAGGATATTTCCCCAGAAAGAAAAAAGTCATTTTGTGGGAGTTAAAAAGACTATGGTTAGAAGCATGCCACATTAAATAATTCAATGCTATGTAGTTACCACTAGCCCCAAACTCAAAATTAAACTGTCATTGCATCAAATCTGACTCAGAGTGACAGGATAGAATTACCCCTGTTGCTTTCTGATCCTGTAACTCTTTCATGGAGTAAAGAGCCTCATCTTTCTCCCCAGGAGAAGCTGATGGTTTTGAAGTAATAACCTTTTGCTTTTCAGCCCAACACTCAAACATAAACCATTACATCACTAGCACTCAACATTCGTTCTGTTTAAATATAAGCTCATTAAAAGTAAGTTTTAAAATTAAGATATTTTCACAATGTAAAGATATACCTGCTGCTACATTAAAAATAATAATTTGGCACATTTTGAGACAGTTTACACTTTTATCCTTACAAACAAACTGCACAGGATATATATAATAATTTCTAAATATATCAGTATTAAATATGCATGCAGTATCCCTCCATAAAGCAAAAACATGAAACAAAGGATAAATTTACAAATACCAAGTTACTCTCTAAACTATTTTCAAGATAATTCTGAATATATGTTATCTTTTTTATTGTGGTGGCCAAGGTCTCAAGCAGTGGATGTAAATGAAGATGTATTACCCTGTCATTGTGTGGTGTCATCAACACAGTTGTGAAACCCTAGGTCCCTGTGGATAAAGTAGAGAACTGTTGCCCACTTTGTACCATCCTCACCATTTAGTTTCGTTCAAGTTCCTTGTTTCAGCCAATGTGCCAATCCAGTTCCTGGGTGACTTCCTCGCATGATGTCCTTTTCCTGATAACATGTACAAGTAAATACATGTACAAGACACATAGTTACAATCCTAGTTAAGGAGTATTCTACTTATAATACTTTTTTTTATGATTTAATTGGGAGTTCGTACAACTTTTATCACAATACATCCATACATCCATTGTGTCAAGCACATTTGTATATTTGTTGCCATCATCATGCTCAAAACATTTGCTTTCTGTTTGAGCCCTTGGTATCAGCTCCTCATTTTTTTTCCCTCTCTCTCAGCTTCCTACTCCCCACCTCCCTCATGAGCTCTTGCTAATTTATAAATTATTATTATTTTGTCATGTCTTATGCTATCTGATGTCTCCCTATACCCACGTTTCTGCTGTCCATCCCCCAGGGAGGGGCTTGTATGTAGATCCTTATAATCGGCTTCCCCTTTCTACATGCCACCCCCTCCCAGTATTGCCACTCTCATCATTGGTCCTGAAAGGCTCATCTGTCCTGGATTCCCTGTGTTACCAGTTCCTATCTGTACCAGTGTACATCCTCTGCTCTAGCCAGATATGTAAGGTATTATTGGTATCATGACAGTGGGGGGAGGATTATTTAAGAACTAGAGGGAAGTTGTATGTTTCATTGTTGCTACACTGCACGCTGACTGGCTTGTCTCCTCCCTGAGACCGTGCTGTAAGGGGATGTCCAGTTGCCTACAGATGGGCTCTGGGTTTCCACTCTGTACTCTCCCTCATTCACAATGATATAATTTATTGTTCTTTGATGCTTGATACCTGATCCCTTTGACACCTCATGATCACACAGGCTGGTGTGCTTCTTCCATGTGAGGTTTGTTGCATCTGAGCTAGATGGCTGCTTCAAGCCTTTAAGACCCCAGATGCTATATCTTTTGATAGCTGGGCACCATCAGGTTTCTTCACTACATTTGCTTATGCACCTGCTTTGTCTTCAGCAATGGTGTCGGGAAGGTGCACATCATTGAATGCCAGGTTTATAGAACAAAGTATTCTTGCATTGAGGGAGTGTTTGAGTGGAGGCCCGATGTCCATCTGCTGCCTTAATGCTAAACTTATAAATATATGCACATAGATCTATTTCCCCATCATCATCTGTAAACATATTTATATACATACATGCCTGTAACTAGACCTCTATGAATGCCCTTTGCCTCCTAGTTCTTTCCTCTATTTCCTTTTATTTTCCTCCTGTCCCACTATCATGCTTGACCTTCATTTGGCTCTCTGTAACTCCTCTTGGCTTCATTGTTCTTTGAAGAGTTTTATTGGCATATAATTCAGAAATCATACAATGCAATAGTGCAATCATTTTAAGCAGAATTGTAAAATCAGCACCACAAACAATTTCAGAGCATTTTCTTCATTTTTTTACTTGGTATTATCAGTTCCCTGTTTCTCCAAAACCTCCCATCTCATATCCCCAAGGTACCACTAATCAAGTGATCGTCTATGTAGATTTATCTATCCTGTATTTGATATACAGAAATATACTATTAAAAATAATTAACAACAATAATAAAGTAAAACTAAGAAAAACTTCAGGAGAAAATATTAAAAACCTGAATACATTAAGATTGATCAAAAATTAGATTAAATGATAAGGTGTTTAATTTTAACCTAACTGCATCTGCAACAATCCACTTGCCTATGCATTCTATATGACAGAAGGCTATTCACATACCTGGTGTACATTCATGAGGCATTCACCAGGGGCTTAAAAAGCTTTTGTCTTTTTATCACATTGCTGTTTATTGGTCCACTTGTGAGGACTTTTGTTTACTTTACTTTGAGTTCTAATCGATTCTGGAAGCTGAAATTCTTGATCTTCATCAGCAACTATGTCAAGACTTCCTTGCTTGGAGCAAGCAAGATTGTGTCATCTATGCAACCCATATTGGGAATGAACATGATTCTAATCCTGATGCTGAGTCTTCACCTCGTCCACATTTTCAGATTATATGCTCAGCATACAGATTGAATACATATTGTGGGAGAAGACAACAACCTTGAGACACATATTTGTTGAATTTAAAGCATGTATTTCTTTGTGCTGCTTGAAAGACTGTCTCTAGGTCCATGTACAGGTTCCTCTTGAGTACAAAGAAGTTTCCTATAAATCACATTTTCTCATTATCATCTGCGGTTTGTTATGATCCACACAGGTGAATGCCTTCACATAAACAATAAAACCCAATTAAACATACTTCTAATACTCTATGCTTTGAGGCAAGATTCATTGACATCAACAATGGAATGCGTTCTTCCATGTCTTCTCATTCCAGCTTGATTTTTGATAGCTTTCTGTCCATGTACTGCTGCATCATTGCTGATTTGCTTTCAGAATAAAAGATTTTACTTGCATGAGAAATTAATGAAATTGCTTGATAACTTCCACCTAATGTTTGCAATGGGCATCATTATGAATTTCTCCTTAAAGTTAGCACATTATTAATTTATTTCAATAGTTTAACCAGGTAGCTCTCTTCCAGATTTCTTGGTATAAACAAGTGAGGACTTCCAGTACTACATCAACTTGTTGAAACATTTCAATTAGTTATCTGTGAATATGTTGAGCTTTGTTTTTAGCTAATGCCTCCAGCACAGTTTGGACTCCATGCTTGGTTCTTTGATTATATGATATCATTGGTTCTTGATTATATGCTACCTCTAGAAATTATTAGATGCTGACCCAGTTCTTTATGATACCATGAATCCATGTATTTCCTCCAACTCCATTCAATGCTACTTTTATCATTCAATATTTTGTCCATAATCCTTCAATACTGGAACTCAAAACTTGAGTTTTTTCTTCAGTTCTTGGAACACCAGATATGCTGAATGTGTTCTTCTTTATTGGATTTCTTGTTTTAGCTTTTAATGTTCAAGAACAAGTTTCATAGTGTTTTCTGACATCTACTTCAATATTTTCCTTATGCCTATCCTTTTATTTTTGCTCACTTCAATATGGTGTTCTTGATGCTCATCAAGTTTTGTGTCATTACAGGTCACTGTGTCAAATCTGTTCTTGAAATGTTATGGGAATTTGGTTACAATATACTCAAGGTCATATTTTGGCTCCCATAGACTTGTTTTAATTATTTTAAAATCAATCTAATATGATATATGAGCAATTGTCTGTTACACAGTCGGCCACTAGCTTTATTTGGCTCACTCCTAGTGAGCTTCTTCATAGTTCCTACCCACAGATGTAGTTAAGGGAGGTCCATTAGAACAGTCTAAGTTCATGGTTTCAAGTACAAAATTGTTGGTCTTGAAAAATTCTACCATGTAATATGCAGCTTCATTTCTATCACTAAAACCATATTCTCTAACTTCCATTATTTTTCTTTCTCACTTTCACATTCTACTCCTCAATATTTCTCAATGCATCTTGATTTCATTTTGTTAAAATTCAGCATGTAGGAGTTGCTAGAATTATTCGACTTATTCATCACTAGCTTTAGTAGTTGGTGCATAAATTTGAATACTTTTATTACAATTATCATTGTAGATGTACACATATTACCTTATCATAGACAATATTGTACTTCAATATAAATCTTGAAATTGTTGTTTTAACAATTAATGTAATATAATTCTCCTTGAATTTGTTTATCCTGTCATAGCAAATAATATGATTGTCTGATTCAAAATGGCCAACACTAGTTCATTTCAGCTCCCTAATTCCCTGGATATGGATCGTTAGATGACAAGCAGACAGACAAGTGCTGATGGTACACTATAACCTATAAGATTTTGCCAGATGTAATGGTATATCAAGATACTTCTCAGATTTCTGATTACAACTAAAATTGCATCCATGCTCGTCAACACTTTAAGGTCTAATGCAGTAGATTTTCCCATTGCAAACTGTTGCTTGGTTTCTTGACAACTGCTTTCATGAATATTGACTGTGGGCCCCCAAAAGATGAAATCTCCTTTATCTTGCTTTATCATGATACAACCTAATTGTTGGCTGTAAGTATTTGGGTATTACATTAAGTTGAAGGCTGCAAACCTTGATCTTATCATCACAATCTTGATTGAAGGCTGTAATCCATATTGAAGGCTGCAAACCTTGATCTTATCATCATAATCTTTATAGTGAATAAAACTTTCAGTAAAAGTGTATTGGAAGTTGGCAGACCTGTGATTAATATTGTCGGTGAATATTATTATAAGTTTTACTTGAAAATGAACTCCAATTATTTGTGTAAATAGTGTCCAGTCACATAAGGATTTATTCTGTACAAGTGAGTAATTCAGGTAGTGAAATATGGAGTTATCCTTTACTTGTTCAATCTCCATGTCTCAATAACATTTTAAAAATTAGTAACCTGGGCTAATGAATGACATTATGCTCCAGGGAGATGATCAATAAAATTCTCTACCACAAATTAATAAATATGTCTCTAAGGTGAGCCTAAAGCAAATAATAAAAAACAAAAAGCAAAAAAACCCCATAGATTCAGGAATGGATACTGGGTTCACACTTAATCCTAGAACCAATCTAAAAACCATTAGTTTTTACAAAATGGCCCAGCTTGATACTCGCCCTCATGAAGGAAACACAGGATCCAGGGATGCTACAGCAAAGTGTGGGGAAGAAGTTAGGTAGTGCCCAGACATCAGATACAATAGCATCTGGGCCTTTAAGGCTTGTTTGCATACTATCAGGCATCTAAGTGAGATGTCAACTAAGTCCACATGGAAGATGCACACCAACATCAGTGGTCCAATTAATGTAAATTATATAATCCAAATTCAAAGGAAGGAATAGAATCTGAGCTTAAATTGTAAGATTCTGGTTTGCAGAAGGTTATGGATGACAGTGGAAGCCCAAAATACACTTGCAGGATCTACACAAGGACTAAAGTTTCATTGAGTTCTCTTGAGCCATAACTGAAGAATGGTAATGAACTGGTTGCCAAACAGAGAGGATTGGAAAGATGAGGACATTGGATTAGAATGAGAACTCGGACTTGAACATTTACAACCTTGTCTGTCCTTTGTTCTCCCTTCGGACACATTTTGGACTTTGTCTGGTTTTTAATATTTTTCTGTCCCCCCCCCCATATTGGGGTTTCTCTCTGTTGTATTTTGTCATTGTGTGTAGTCTTCTTGAATCTTTGCTATGCGTATTATCTATGTGTTTGGTAAATGAAACCCAGATTGATGAACCTGTAGAGACACAAACTAGAATAAAGGTACCTGGGGGATGAGTGTGAGAGTGATGGGGCACGGGAGAGCTGATATCAACGGGTTCAAGAAAGAAGAAAATATTTTGAAATCAATTTGTTAGCAATTGTATAATACTACTTGAGTAATTGAACTATGGCATGCTATGATGTCTGGATTAGTCCAGAAAAAAAATGGTTTGGCAAAAAAAATATGACAATGACAATAAAAAAGCGTACTGGAAGATTATTCCTACTTTTATCTTTTGTATTCCCAGATGTAAAAGGTTTTAAGCAATTTTTCAAGAAAAAATATTCTATTTACATACATTTACTTGAAGGCCTAACTATCAATCAGAATATCTCATTAGTTCATGTGTTAAATGTATGTTTTATTGACTGAAAAAGGATCCATCTCTGCTTTGTGCCACACATAGTTAGTTGGGGGAAAAATGGACAAAATTCTACCCATTTATTGTATACATTCTGGTTTATAGGGAAGAAAGAAGCGATAATAAATAAGAAAACAGAGCTTGTGCTAGATAGCAATAATTGCTACAAATAAAATTTAAAAGGACAAGAACAATAGCACATCCAGTAAAGTAGAATAGGGAATTAGACTTCTTGTAGTAATCAGGAAAGACCTCATGGAAACATGAACTTTGAGCAAGTACCTGAATGAAGTGAGAAAATGGTCCTATGCTTTTGACATTCTAGGCAGAATAAATATCATGTACAAAGATATAAAGGAAAAACAGGAATGGAAAACTTTAGAAAGAGAAACATCAGGGTTATTGGAACAGTGGAGCATATGTTGGAGTAAGTATATATGCTGACCTTCAAGAGCCTTTCACACAATCTCAAGGATGGTATCTTTCCCTCTGAAAACAAGAAAAAGTAGGTAAGCAGTTGTGTAAAGACAGACTTCTTTTAAAAGGAACATTTTAGCACATGGGTACTACATATGTACTAGGGAAACATAATGAAGAAAAAATCTGGTTATGAGGCTACTTATACACCAGGTAAGAACTGATGGTGATATAGGGAGGAAAATCAGCCAAAATCTGAATATATTTAAATATAAATTAGTGGACTACATCAGCTACGTTTATGAAAAACTGATGGTCAAAGATGATGCCAAGTTTTCTAGCTTGAGCACTGGAAAGATAAAGTTGTCATTTATGTGGTTGAAGTAAGTTGTGCATGAAGGATAGGTGTACATGTAAACAGATGTAGTGTGGAAAATAGCAGATTATATGAACATCTTAAGTTTAAGATATCTGTTAAATATCAAAATTAAGATACTTAGGCCACAGGAAAACATTGAGACTGAGTAGCGTACATACCTATGTAAGGTCATTAAGATTCCCTAAAATGACCAGGATATTAAGACTAGAAGTTAGAAGAGGTCAGTTTTCTAAGATTATGCAAATGGAGGGATAGCCTTCAATAGAGACTACAAGTATCAGCCAGTTCACAAGTTCAACCTTGAAGTTCAAGTAATGAAAATGCTTTGAGGAGGAAGTAGATATATAATGAAGATTGATGGGTGAAGTGAGATGCAACTGAAATTTGCACATTGACTTTTACCAAGAGTAGGTCAATGTCAACGTTTAAGGCATGTGAAGAAAACCTAACTGTAAATAGAAAGAATTGAAGGGGATTATAATATCTTTTTGAGCAGTTATTTTATTTTCCAAAACCTTTTTGTTGGGATGTAATGCAGATATCATATCATGTCAGAGTTCAATCACATCATGCAATATTGTACAAGTGCTACCACGAGCCGTCTCAAAACATTCTCTTTCTCCTTGAACTCCTTAATATGTTCTCCCCCTCACCACGCCCCACCCGCCCTACTGTACCTCCCAGGATCCCAAATTCTACTTGCTGCCCTATAGTTGGTCTAAAAATAGAGGTAACAAATGATACTGCCTGGTAAAGGAAGTCCAGTAGAAGGTTTTGTTCTTGCTGTTTCATTTTGTTTAATTTGGTTAAGAATGATTACCATCGTCTTATCTGTATGCCAAATGCCAATCGGGATGAGATCAAGTAAAGATTGATGAAAACATGCCAATGGAAGGAGAATAACTGGAATACAAATGAGAGGAAAATACGTGAGAAATAAATCTTCCCCCAATCCTGGCCCACAGTCTTCTTCATCTAGGGCAACTTCTCAGATGATTTGTTCAGCATACAGTCATGCACACCTTTCCTGATTTGAAACTATGCATTATTTCCTTAAGCATTTCTTTCTACACTATTGTATAAAGGAAAAAATCTCATTCCTATATCCCTATGTTTACAAGAGCATTATTCTCAAGTGGTAGCTATTTTTCCTATCCCTTCTTTTCCATTACGTGCTCCGCAGGAATGATTGTTGGTAATTATCAATCACAAACGTTGTATATTCTATATCATCCATTATCCTTCATTAATAAGAATTCCGATCTTAAATCTGCACTTCATCAAATTACATATAATAGTTACAAATTAGAGATAATCATTACTTTGGATACTGACTGTTTTTTGTTGTTGTTAAAGTGATTTTGTGCTCAATCATTAATAATACATTTTTCCCCTCTGTGATTCCAATTCTAAAACCTCAATTTACACCACATCATTTCAATTATCTTTATTTTCTATTTCATTCACATTTATAGCCTTTGTCCTTGTTGTTAGATGCCGGTGAGTTGGTTCCAACTCATATACAACAGAAAGAAATATTGCTCTTTCCTGCACCCACCTCTCCATTGTTATGTTTAGGCCCATTGTTACAGTCACTGTGTCGATCCATCTCTTTGAAGGTGTTCTTTTTGTTGTTGCTCTTCCACTTTACCAAGCAGGTACTGTTCTTTCCTGATAATATGCGGAAAGCACGTGAGAGCAGGTCTCAGCATCCTCAGTTACAAAGATAGATTTGTGTTTCTGTCAAAGTCCATGGCACTTTCATCAATCTTTGCCAGAACCAAAATTCAAATGCATCAATTATTAGCTGGTCTTCCCGCTTCAATGTCCTACTTTCACATGCATACGAGGCAATGGAAAATACCTTGAGTCAGAGGCACGTTATTCCTCAGAGGAACGTCTTGTTCTTCCATACTTTAAAGAAATCTTGTACAGCAAACTGATGTAATGCAAAGCATCATTTGATCTCTTGTCTGCTAAGTCCTTTACAACTCAATCTTTTCTCCCTTTATACCCTTGATCCAGATGTAAACGGTTGGCTTTCTTTGCTTTGAGCTATCATTTATGTTGGGGGCTTCAGTCCTTAATCATCTTCGGCAAGGTCTTCAAGTCCTCCTCATTTTCAGCAAGCAAAATTATGTCATTTGAGTATTGCAGTTGGTTAATAAGCCTTCCTTCAAACCTGATGCCACATTACTTTTCATTACAGTCCAGTGTCCCAGATGATTTGCTCTGTATACAGGTTGAATAAGTACGGTGAGAGGACCCCATCACAGGCCACAACTTCTTTGATTTTTAAACCATGCAGTATCCCCTTGATTTGTTCAAATGCCTGTCTTGATCTACGTTCAAGTCTGTCTACGCACACTTTTTCAATACTATCTATGGTTTGTTACGATCTGTACAGTAGAATGCCTTTGCATCGTGAATAAAACACAAGTAATTATTTTGTCTGGTATTCTCTCTTTTCAGCAAAGACATTGCAATGTTATGTCTTGGTCCATGTCCTCTTGTAAAAATGCCTTGAATTTCTGGAAACTGCCTGTCAATTCAGTGTTGCAAACATTGCTGAATGATCTTTAGCAAAATTTAATTTGCATATTATATTAATTATAATGCTCAATGATCTTCAATTTTGTTGGGCCACCTTTCTGTGGAATAAGTAAACATCTGAATCACTCCATTCAGTTGTCCAGGTAACTGTCTTTCAAATTGTTTGGCATAATTGGTAGGTGGTGCCAGGGCTTCATCAGTCTTTGAACCATTTCAATGGTCATTCCATAAACTACTGGAACCTTGCTTTTGGCTATTGCTTTTCAGTGCAGCTTCGGCTTTTTTTAGTGCCACTGGTTCATAATCATATACTAGCTCTTGAATTACTCAAAATTTGTGATTCTGGAGAAAGACATTCTGCTTGGTAAAGTAGAAGGACAGCAAAAACGTGGATGATCCTCAAAAAGATGGGTTTAAACAGGGGCTGCAATGATGGGATCAGCATCAGACCAATTGTGAGAAAGATGCAGGACCTGGCAGTGCTTCCTGCTGTTGTGCATAAGGGTTACTTGTGAATCAGTGGCATCTCACAGCAACCAAAACATTGATTCTAGCACCATTGTTTTTATTTTATTTATGCCTCAGCGTGTGTCCTGTGCCATTTCTTGCCATTTCCAATATATATATTTCATAATTATTTATAAATATCTAATATTTACTTGAACCTTACCTTCCCAGTATTTTTTGGCAATAGATAATGCATACCTTGTGAGAATAGTCAAGTCAAGGTTGTTAGATGCCAATGAGTTGATTTCAACTCACTGGAAACCTAAGTATAACAGAATGAAACACTGCGCAGTTCTGTGCGGTCATCACAATTATGTAAATTTCACTCGTTGCAACACCACTGTGTCATAGCATCTCATTAAAGGGCTTTCTGGTTTTTGTTGAACTTCTACTTTACCAATCATGATGTTCTTTTCCATGAACTTCTCTCTCCTGATAACATGTTCAAAGTATATGGGAAGAAATCTCACCATCCTGGCTGTAAAGGAGCATTTTGGCTGTATTTGATTCAAGATAGATTTATTTGTACTTCTTTAATTCCATAGTATTTTTGTTATTCTTTGCCAGCACCATAATGCACATAGATGAATTCTTCTCCCGTCTCCCTTATTCATTGTTTAGCTTTCACATGAGTAGAAGATGATTGAAGATATCATGGCTACTCCTCAAAGTGGCACATATGCTCCTTAGCACTTTAAAAAGCTCCTGCCATGCAGATTTGTGCAATGAAATATGTCACTTGATTTCTCACATATTAATTCCATCAGCATTGATCCTTTATGCATATAAAATAAAATCTTCCACAATTTTAGTGTTTTCTCTGATTATTGTGCTATTATTTACTGATCCAGTAGTGGGATTTTTTGTTTTATTTACATTGAGTTGCAATATGTACTGAAAGCTAAATTCTCTGATTTTCATTGAGCAAATGATTCAAGTTCCCTTTGGTTAAAACAATGTCTATGATTTTTATGTTCTTCATTTAAGTTACCATCTCATATTTTTTAACTATATGCACAAGTGTGTTTGAAATAAGTGTGATGAAAGGATATAACCCTAATGCATATATTTCCTGATTTTAAACCAGATTTTTTTTTATTAGAATGACTGCCTCTTGATTTCTGCACAGGTTTTGCATGAGCAAAATGAAGCATTCTGGGATTCTTATTCTTTGCAAGATTATCTAGAGTTGTTTTAAGTTTTTATGTAATAATCTACACTAATGACTTTGCAAGTCAATAAAACGCTACTAAATACCTTTTGATTATTTTCTGCTTTCATCCTGATATACTTAAATCAGCAATTATATCCATAATTCCATGACTTCTGAATCTGCCTTCAATTTCTGGAAAATCCCTATGTGTGTTCTGCATATTATATCTCTATGTAACTTTGAAGATTGACACTTACCTGGCAGGGGAGATACCATGATCATGAAGGTGGTTTTCCCAGGGCGAGGCTTATCCATTGCACTCCGGATGTGCTGACCCCTGCATTTCCCCAAATGTGGGAAACTCAACTGTATGATTTGTGGTAGTGGGGGACTGCGTTCGCGCTCTCCCCTGATAAAGAAAAAAGAAAAGAAAAAGAAAAACTTTGAAGATTGAGAAGTGAGATACATACAAATATTGATTCATCTGTCTCTATTTACAAAAATGATTAGTTCTGTGTGGAGTACTAATATCTGAATATAAGAAATACAAGGAAAATATTTTCAATAAAAAGCATACAATTAGTTTGCATGGGGATATACGTAGTTTATATAATCATAAGTATATGATTTGGGGGTGGAGAACAAATCATAGAAGGAGAAAATGATGTGTTTATTGTCAGGAATGGAATCTCTGTTAAGGCGTATAGTTTATGTGTCATTCAAAGAATTTGAATGATTTTATTTTGACCTCATTGACCACATCTCAATCTTTTTTGTAGGATTTTCTTTTTTCTGACCTTTAAATGTTGTTTTACACAGGGTTTAAGATTTTCTCTCTTTTTTAAAAGTTTTATTTCCTCTTGTCCTTTGCCAAAGTTTTTAAATAAATAGTTTTATGTTCTGATTACTGGTCTATAATTTAGTCTCAATCCTCGTCTCCCTCGTGAACTCCATTATCTCCTTTCACATTTATCAACAGACATTTCAAATTGGATATCTAATATGTACTGTGCATTTAATATGTCCAAAACAGAACTTTTAATCCATTTCCTTGAAACTTGCCTCTCTCTTAATTTTCTCATCCCAGCATGTGGTACTCTCTTTGACCTGCATGATAGGCCTCCAATAGGATTCATTTGTTTTTGTCACTACATTAGCAGGTTCTACCGGCTCTCTCTATTCCTGATGGTGACATTATCCTGATCTGTATTCTCTTTTTGATCACGTCATCCTTCTACTTAGAAATGTTCACAAAGACAGACGATTAAAAATAAATAAATTAGATCAAATGTATTTCTTCCTAAAACCCCTCGTGAGAAAACATTACTTTCAGTGCACATCCATGGACTGGTCATAGTCTGCCAGTTCCTACTTGACCTGGTCCTAACTTTCTCTCTCACTTTATTGCCTCTTCTCCCCAGTTACTCTCTCTACACTTGTTATTGCTAATGGTTTATTAAGCAATGTTATTGCTAATTGCTAATGGTAAATTAAGCAAGAAAATACAAACATTTGAAAATTTGGTTAAAATGAAAATCATTCAATTTATAATTATTTATTTTTCCTTTGTTCACTGTCCTAGAGAGTAGAAAGATGGAAAAATATTGATTAGTTGAACAAAATTCATAATTTTATATCCCAGCAATACATTTTTTATTGAGTAGATCTTTTTTCTTTCTCTATCCATTGTTTCACTCACACATTAACAGAACCACTTTCCTCATCATTCCCATTTGTCATTTCTTTCCCTTTAGAAACAGTCATCTACTGTCTAGCAGGAGCTGCCTGAGCGCTCAGTTCACAGATTAAACCAGGTACAATAGTACTACTTAGAACCCCTCAAAGAAACTGTGTAGGAGGGCTCTTCAAACAGTTCAGTAGAAAAATTACATTATCTTTTCATTCCACTTAGTCATGAATTTTTTTGAGATGCTCCAGAATGTAAGCCAATCAGAACATAGTAGGAGTACATGTATGTTTTTACCAAACATCTTTGTTTTTGATTTCACTGTACTCCTATTTTTCAGCCACTCACTGATCAGTTTGCCTTTCAGTCCGTGGTGGCTTGATGATGCCATCACACTGGAAGTGACATCATCAGCGCTTCAGCTCGCAGGGTCACCCAGCATGAACTGGTTTCATAGGCGCTTTCAGACGACGACAAATATGGAAGATATGATGATCTACTTCCAGAAACAAGTCAATAAAAGCCTAAAATCATAATAGAACATCATTTGATATAATGATAGAAGAGTATGCTGCAAAGCTAGGTAACACCATGTTTGGCTCTGCTCTGACATACAGACAGTTCCTGTTAGTCAGAGCCATTTTGATTGCAATGATAACAACAACCCACGCATTACACAACTAAATAAAAACAACGAGATTTCAGTTTTACAGGGAGAAAAAACTTGACAATAACTTATTTTGTAGTGTTAAGAGCAATTAGTAGTACTGCGAGCAATTTTAAATAATTTTCAGGTCTAGGAACTTAAACTAGGGAAAGATGATGTTACTTATTTCATATTAATTGTGTGCTTGTATGCAGAAAGAAATCTAGAAACCTATAATGTGAAGCCTTACCATGGTATCCTATATTAGATCACTTGTCAATTTAACATTTTCTTTCCATAACTTCCTTGGATAATTTAGGAATATATCACTGAGTATGGACAAACATTTTACTAATATGCATTCCAATATTGGCTCTCATTCAAATTGCTAAAGAGTATGTTCACATACCTATTAAATTCAATGTTCACTGTCTTCAGGAAGCTTTTTTGCAATTATTTTCACCCGCAGCTCAACCACTAGACACATAAATAACAAAGTTTGCTTAATAACCTAACATAATTCATATTACTCTTTCATATAAGTAATGGAACTGCTTATTGAAGAAAATAGAAACAAAGTGACCAACTAAAAAAAAGTTTTAAGCATTTTTTTTCTTTTTTGAATAGCCCTGTAGATGTAGAGGAAGAACAGGCAAAAGGGAGCTAATATTTACAGAGCAACTGTGTATGGCCAACATTTTATAGAGGGAAGGCAATTTCATCATTGCAACACAGCAACATAGGTATAATTATCACCACATTAATGATGCCACACCAGAGTGTTAATCAAATTATTTAGATTGTGGTGTTAGTAAATACCTAATTATTTTGAATTAGACTACTGACATAACTTCAAAGTGTAGCAGAACTGGAAGAACTGGAATCAGGCAAATCAGAAATGAATTGACTTTGGTAAATCTAACTTAAGCTCCATTTTACTAAACTGCAAAGTGAATATAGAAAAAATGATATATCACCAATATAGGACTTATAGAGAGTATATACTCTCCCACTACAATTCCTTTATAGTGGGGAAAATGAGTAAGTGGTTTGGAATGAATAAATTTTATCACCACAGCACTGAAAACAAATTATTGATCAGACTTTAATGGACCAGCTGTTCATTCTTGTTTTTTCACAGGAAACTCTGCATCACTTAAAAAACCACCCCTCTACTCATCGCCATTTTATGATTCTTTTGTCTTGTTCAGTCATTTATTATTGTATAGTGTTTTTATCTTTTTGTGACTTTAATATACTGCTACACTTTGAAGTTATGTCAGTAGTCTAATTCAAAATAATTAGGTATTTACTAACAGTAACTACTTAATCACAACAAATTGCTTTCTATACCATAAATATCTGCTTTACACTGTTTATTATAACTAACAGACTTATAAAAACATTTGTTAATTAATTTCTATTTGCTTATCTGAAAATTATATATCATGTAAATTGTAATGATTTCTGTAAGTATACATTTTATATTAAACAATATTTAATTCAACTGATATAAGTTAGAGGACTAACTATAAAGTTCAAATTATTTACTCAATATATGAATATAGAAAGATAGAATCCCCAAATTGATTGCATTCATTCATTCATTACAGAGCTTGTTTCAGCACACTGGAGAGATTTGAATCTCAAAACCTAATCCACATACAATTCAATAAATTTAAGGTGTCAAAATGTTATAAAAGTTACTAGGTGGTAACGAGTTGGAGCCATTTATAGGCTTTTCATTTTTTGCTATTGGTTTTGTTGTTGTTTATTTTCTTTTGCTTATTAATGTCTCTGCATATGTCTCTAGATAAGATAGATGGGATCAAGAATCTGGAGGAGAAAAAAAAAAGAATCTGGGGGAGAAAATGAGACAGATGGTTCCAGCAACAAGGGAAGAATAAGTGATCTAAACTTGATGGCGAGGAGGACATAGGATGCCTGGGCGGGGCTTGATCAAGGGCAATGTAGCCAAGAGGATTTACCCAAACCCAAATGAAGGCCAAACTTTATAGTGGGACAAGAGGAAAGTAAAAGAAAATAGAAGAAAGAACTAGGAGGCAAAGGGCATTTATAGAGTTCTAAATACAGGCATGTATATATATATGCAAACACATTTATATATAGTGATAGGGGTATATAGATCTATGTACATATATTTATTCGTTAAGTATTAAGGCAGCAAATGAATATTGACCCTCCACTCAAGTACTCCCTCAATGTAAGAACACTTTGTTCCACTAACCCTGCATTCTGTGATCACTGAAGACAAAATGGGTGCATAAGTAAATGTGGTGAAGAAAGCTGATGGTGCCTGGCTATCAAAAGGTGTAACATCTGGGGTCTTAAAGGCTTGAAGACAACCAAGCAGCCATCTAGCTGTGAATCAGCAAAGCCCACATGGAAGACACCATTGTGTGTGATCATGAGGTGTCAATGGAATCAGGTTCCAGGCATCAAAGATCAAAATCAAAACAAAAAAGTCATATTGATGTGAATGAAGGGGAGGGCAGACTGGAGACCCAAAGCCCATCTGTAGTCATTGGACATCCCCTTACAGAAGGGTCACAAGGAAGAGATGAGCCAGTCAGGGTGCAGTTGAGCACCTACAAAACACACGACTTTTCTCAAGTTCTTTAATGCTCACCCCCTCCACTATCATGACCCCAATTCTACCTTACAAATTTGATTAGACCAGAACATGTACACTAGTACAGATAAGAGCTCGAAACACAGGGAATCCAGGGCAGATAAACTCCTCAGGACCAATAATGACAGTAGCAATACTAGGAGGGTAAGGGAAGGTGGGGGGAATAAGGGGAAACTGATCGCAATGATTGACATATAACCAACTTCCAGGGGGATGGGTAACAGAAAAGTGGGCGAAGGGAGATAGTGGTTGGTATAAGACCTGAAAAAATAATAATTTATAAATTATCCAGGGTACATGAGGGAGGGAGGTTGATGGAGGGAGGAAATAAAATGAGGAGCTGATACCAAGGGCTCCAGTAGAAAGAAAATGTTTTGAAAATCATGATGGCAACATATGTACAAATGTGCTTGACACAATGGATGGATGTATGGATTGTGATGAGTCCTCAATAAAATGATTTTTAAAAGCTACCAGTAGTCAAAAAAAAAAAGACAACACGAAAAATTATTCTGCCAACCGAAGAAAAAATCAAACTACTATCAATTATATTGCAGAGTTACCAGCAGCACTACATTCTGCAATGGAATGAATCAAGTTGCTCAAATCTCAGGGCAGACCTCAAAAAAAGGAGAGAGAGAAAACGATGATTACATTTTGACTGGCATTTCTACTCCCATAAACAGTTACAGCCTCGAACATCCACGAGGGGTCACGTTGACTCAGGATGGACTCGATGGCAGTAGTTTGCTCGTTTGTTTTAAGACTAAATTAATATAATGATATGCGAGGGACCATGAAGTCTTAGTCTCCCTTTGTAGATATCAATGCCTGGTGGCAGACTCACTTTGCCACCAGGGCTCTTTCTCACTACCTGGAAACTCCTTTGCATTGCATTAGGAAGGAACATGGTCCGTGTATTTCCAATATATGTAAGAGAAAGAAAAAACTCCCCGTGGAGCTTGTCAGAGCCAGACTGAACAGGACCATCTTATCTTCCTGTTTCTCACACGGTTTCTTGTTGTTGTTGTTGTTGTTCACAGAACACAGTCTCATCACTTTTCTATGACTCATTGTAGTGGAAACTATTTTAGTCGTCCTTCTCTTACAGTTATCTTATACCAGTTCTCGCTTTAAATGTATCTCAAAAAAAGAAAATTAAGTTCTATACATGTGAAAAAAAAGAATATATTTAAAAATTTTTATTCTTGATAGAGAATCCTTTACAGAGTCCCACTCTAATAATTTGGACATTTGATAATGAGCCCCCAGGGTACACTGCCTAAAATACTGGAGCGGTTTGAACCCACCCACGGCTCCTTGGGAAAGTAATGTGGTACTCTGTTTCAGTAAAGAACGACACTGTCGATTCTAACTAACAGCCCTCAAATACTAATGGGGCATTTCCAGCGTTTTCTGGAGGGTTACTCTGAGTGAGCCTAGACTCGACTGCAACCACAGCAAATAATCTATGCACAGTTATCAAATGTTTATTTCTATTTAATATTTATCATCAATCTAGAGCAAACAGTCACTAAATTATGAATGTTGTTGCTACCACAC
>NW_022106084.1:2049590-2050770 GCF_000313985.2 Echinops telfairi
GTCTATTCAGTGGTTTAGGAATCCTTGAGTGGTGTAAATAGTTAGGCACTCCACTGCAAGCCAAAAGTTTGGCAGTTTGAACTCTAAGTGCCTTAGAAAAATTGGTACACCTAACGGTCTGCTTTGAAAGGGCACAGCATTGACAATGCTATGGGGCAGTTGCTGTCGGTAGACTTACGGTTGTCACAGTCAGAGTCGGCTCAACAGTAATACCAACACTTACTGATTTGAAATGTGATATTTAAAACCCTAATCTCCTTTCAGGAGACTGGGGAATGGCTTGTCTGACTTATTGAAGTGTGTGTGTGTGTGTGTGTGTGTGTGTGTGTGTGTGTGTGATGGTTTCCTTAATTTAACCAGTGGAATACAGTGCATTCAGCTATAAGTTTTAGCTTTCGGGAGAAATACATTCTATAGGAAAATAAAAAGGAATATAGCAAACAGAGTAAGTGGGAGCAGCTAATGTTGCTTACTTGGTTCATAATACTATAAAAATAATGTTTATAACACAGGATGTTAGCTGAGAATATTATATTTGTTTAGAGTCATGAATGAGATAAAATAATTTGTCATTTGATGTCTAAGAGAACAGATTTCCAGGAAGGAGAAACATTGGCATGCAGCTTCCTAAGTTTAAAGCAATTTGTCATGCCCATGGAATAGTGAATAAATAATTAATTGGTCACACTGATCTATGTAATTTGGACATGTGATCATTTTTTTAAGGTTGCCTGGTGGCATGATGTAACATGCTGAGCTGCTAACCGCGAGGTCAGTCCTTCAAAACCACCAGCTTCTCTGCAGGAGAAAGACCAGGCTTCCCACTTTGGTACAGAGTTACAGTCTCAGAAACCCACAGAGGCAGCTCTGTTCTGTCCTAGAGGGGCCTTATGAGCTGGAATCAACTCTAGAGCAGTGCATTTGTTTTCATTTCTAGTGGGCTTGCACACTGAGCTGTTAACCACAAAGTCAGCTATTGAAATCCACCAGCTGCTCAGGGAGAGATAGATGGAGCTGTCTACTTACTCCTCTATAAGTTTAAAGTCTTCTTGGAAATTCAAAGGGAAGTTCTACCTTACCTTACAGGATATCTAGAAGTCAGAATAGTCTCAGTGGCAATGAGTGAATGAGTGAGTGAATGAGTGAGTGAGTGAGTGAGTGAGTGAGTGAGTGAGTGAGT
>NW_022106084.1:2052011-2068829 GCF_000313985.2 Echinops telfairi
GTATTAAGCATTCCTATTTGAATAGGACAAAATACAAAAACAGAGTAAGAAGGGAAAAGGGAGATGTCAAATCCAAGTCAATTTCAGATAAATGTTTTTGTAGACCATTTGGTTGTTCACTGACTTATTTCCATTCTCGTCAATTTTGAGAATGGTTTTATGCAATACAGAATTTGGAAAGTTAAAATATGCACTATGCAATACAAGCTCCACAGGACCTGATGTATCAGTTATGACCTGCAAAAATGGGTTCATAAGTGACTTCGATGAACATAAAGTTAAATATGAATGTTGACCTCTGCAGCATTAGACCATTTCAGAGACAAGGCAGTTCTATTTATCAGCTTCATGATTTGGTGATTTCCTAAGATGGCAATTGCTCCCAGCAGCTTTAACGCAGTAACCCTGTGATCCCTGTATCTGTAGATCTGGTCCTCTAGAGCCCACACATTTTCCCAAACACCCTACTTACCATGTAATATATCACACAATTCATATGTGAAAATGAACTCCTACATTAACAGTACGGAAGTATACTCATGCTGAAACATCATGTCATAGGATTGTGAATTTTATTGCTCATGCTATGGTTGTTCATAGGGTTTTATACATTGGGCTAAATTCATTTCCTATTCATTACATTAATCACTCAGTCTTACCGATCTTTTTATGTCTATCTACCATATTTTACTATCATATTTTAAAACATTTATGAAAAGTCATAGTACAGAAGCATCGCAATGGGTCAATGTTTTGTATGTAAATATATTTGTAGAAAATATTTATGGAAAATATGCTGTGCCACAAGATAAGCATTTCAAGACCTGTAGATACTGAAAACGTGCCCCAAAGGGCCAATGTGAATATAGTAAACCTGCAGAAGATATGATTGCAGACATTGACTATAACCACTTGTCACAGATCATATATTGTCAATTATAGGCCCAGAATTAAAACCCAAAAAACAATATAGACTTAAAAATATAAATCTACATGACTTTTAATGATATCATAAAGGACTTATTCCCTTTCTTACATTTATTTTCTCTGAATTTAGAGTTATGTCCTCCAAATTTTGAGCATATTCTAACTTTCACAAATGTTTTGAATTATGACATCCCATTATTATTTCTCCATCAATATGATATTACAGATATGCCAAAACAGTTCTGTATTTTTGATGTAATTACTCCATTAAATACCTGCTGAGCTGATACACATTAATTTTCTTTTATAATTAAAAAAAGTTATGGCCTCAAATAATAGATTCTGAAATGATTTAGCTATTCTATCAAACCATGTTCTCACTTTTGTTTGTGGTTTTTACTACATTTTGGTGGCACTGTAGGGTAAATGCTGCATTGATAAGTGAAATGTTGGTGGTTTAAACCAATCAGCAGCTCCGTAGGAGAAAGATGAGGTTATCTGTTCCTGGAGAACTTTACTTCTGGCACCCTAGGTAGGTTAGCTCTGAATTAGAGTTCTCTTGATGGCAATGGGTCATGATATATTTCATAATGCTAAAAGATTTATGTTTAGATGATTCAAAGTCATGGCAATAATTTTACTCAATTTGGTCATAATTTTCCATACTATTTTTCTTCCAAATATTTCACTATATTATTGATACTTAATTTTAAACAGTATAATTATATTATTTTTCTCACGGGTCATTGAATTTTCAAAGCTTTAATTTTTTTACTAAAGTTATTCAAATAACATTTTCTGTCATATGGATAGCAATGTATATGTGATTTTCTAAAATTTCTATTATAGCTAACATGTATTTATAATCCTGACAGTTCATTGGAACCAACATTTTGTTTACATATTTTGCATTAAAGATGCTATATGCTGTCATGGTTTTGCTTGATTACATTTTGAAAACTATAAATATAAACTATTTCCCCAGTAACTAAACTGTTTTATTTTTATTTTTAATTTTATGATGGTGGAGAAAAACCTATTTAAAAATGTTGAAACACATTAACTAATTATAGTATCAGCATAAAATGAGTAAGCATAACAATTTTTTTTATAAGCGCCATTTAACTCATCCAGTAGCCCTGTGAGATTTTTCTAACTCTGCCTTTTATGGAGAAAGACATCATGCTTGGTAAAATGGCACAGAGGGGCCGAGAGAAAGGAGACCTTGAAGGAGATGGCTTGACACAGGACTACAACAATAGCCTGAAGCACAGGAACACTTGCAGGAACGGTGCAGGCCTGATTAGGATTTCCTTCGGTTGTGCACAGGTCCTCCAACAACAAGAACAACAACCTTTGAGGATTGAAGATAAAAGAGGCTGATGATTAGTATGTGGGCATATGAATAAACTAATAGTTGGTCCAGAAAGAAATGAACCCAGTGCTCACAAAGGACACTGCTAAGATGTTTGGTTCGTCTCTGTAAAGTATGAAAGAATGGATGTGCTGTATCATAAAAACTATTATTGATGCTTCAGTTTTTTAAAAATTGAAATGATTAATATCAGAGTTCATATTATATTTTATTTTTAAGTCAGTTATTGCATATATATTAAGTTTATATTTTAAAATGAGTTTTACTAAGCACTTGAATTTTACTTCATATATTAACAACCAAAATATTTGATAGTTTGTACACATAATATTGTAATGTTCTTTTTAAAAATATATCAGCTTAGGTTTCTTGTGTCATTTTTCTCATTGTCCCATCAATCTACTTTGCCCTTTTTTTTTTTCCAATGTGGAAATTCTATAGCTGTGTAATGTGTCAGGTAGAACGTATTTTTTCAGGTACAATATTCTTTTTAGTTTTGCTGGCATTTGCCTTAATATTTCTTTATGTTGCAGTTTTGTATTGCAAATGGTGCAGTACTTACTGTGTTGTTGGTATTGTAAAACATCCCGAAATAAGCCTAAATTATTATTGTATAAATTAGAATTGAAATGAGAGGGTAGGATGATTTGTGTATAAAACACTAATGATATGCAATTATTCACTCACAACAGGCACTCATTGTCTTTCTGTATATTCATTCATCATCGAGAATCATCTACATCAGTAAAACACTCCAGTCTTTCAGTATTCAAGTAATTTATGGTGCTTAGAATTACATGCATTGGCAGACTAGTTTTATAAGTTTTAAACAGATGGTTTTATAACAGAGATTTGTATAAAGACAGAGAGCAAAAAGAAATAAGTTTTTTATGGCCAAATTGTCTTTCACCGTATGACTTCCTGCCAACTCAAACATACTGCATTTATATCTTCCTGAAATTATATTTCACAATTTACAAATGTGTATATGTCTGCTCCAAAGACTAAGCTGCCTCTGCACATTGAAAATCGTTGGATTTCTAAAGGATAACCTAATTATAAATATCCTTTGCATGGGTTTTCAGAATAATCGATCTAGGTTTAACGTGTTTGCTGTTGTCAGGTGCCCTTGAGGCAGGTCTGACTCATATTGACCTTAAGTAGCACAGAAGGAAGCACTACTGGCTCCCAGGATTGTTGTCACGCTCAGTCCCATGCTTGGAGCCACCATATTAACCCACCTCATTAAGGGTTTTCCTTTTCTACCTCTGCTAGTGCTGTAAGGTGGATGGGACAAAGGCCCCAGCGCCACAACCAAATTCACAGAGTGGACACTTAGGTCAGTGTGATGGGGCAGGGAGGAAGGACATGCCTTGGAGCTGTTTGAGAACATTTTCAATTTTTGTTAAAATCCTTCATAATAAGCCCCCAGGATTATCGAGTGACCTTCAAGAAAACCTAGCAAGATTACCCACTGGGAATCCCCTAAACACAATCTTGGTAAATTAGGAGCTGACTATCTGCCTCGAATTTTATTGACCTGGGAGACAGCCTCAGAAACCACTGTTTGGACTTTTTTGTTTTGAGAGCACGTTAATGAGACAAACACGAGTGTATTTCTGAGAGAATTTGCCACCATCCTTGATCACAGAAGCATGGTTAAACATGTTCTATTTAAAAGAAACCCATGTGCACATGAATTGGAACCCTAATAGCAATGTTTAACTTATAGTCATATATTCATATATAGACAAGCCCGTCATCCTAAAGTCACTATCACTGAGTTAATATGACTCATCGTGACCTTGGCTGGAAATCGTTACAGAAGCAGATGGAGTCATCTTTCTCATGCAAAGCAGCTGATGTATTTTGACCACTGACATTGAGGTTAGCAATGCAGTTACCCAACAAAACTGCCATATCTGTGTGTGTGTGCATGTGTGCGTGTGTATCCATCAAATGCAAAGGTATATGCATGTATATCTTCTATCCATCATGTTTGATGGATAGAAAAATCAATGAACCTGCTTACGTTGGACAGGGCAAGATATGACAAAATACCCATTTATAAACTATCAAGGGCTCATGCAGGAGGGGGGAGCGGGGAGGGAGGGGAAAATGAGGACCTAATGTTGGGGGTTTAAATGGAGAGAAAATGTTTTGAGAAACGATGTACAAATGCGCTTTACACAATTGATGTGTGTATGGATTGGGATAACAGTTGTATGAGCCCCTAATAAAATGTTAAAAAAAAAAAGATATGATTGTGGTGAAATAGACCAATTGAATATGGTATTAAAATTCAAACCAAGTTATAATGACAAGGAACATTGTTTTGTATGTTGACAACAACATAATAGTTACAAAAATACCTCAGATGGTGCTTAACTATATATGTCTGCAGGCAATCCCGCACAATGAGAGAAAAATCTCCTTGCTTATGTTTCAAATTAAAACACTAAGGGAAAAAAGATAACAAAACTCACTCCCACTGAATCCAGCCTGACTTATCTTACAGCGATCCCATAAGACAGGGCTGACCTGCTTCTATGAGCTTCTGGGACTGTAATGCTTTACAGAGTAGACATCTTCATCTTTCTCCAGAGGAGAAGATAGTGGTTCCAAAATCCTTACCTTGTAACCACCAGAGCTCCTAATGGATTAGTCACCTAAAATCTCTTATGATCCTAAAATAACCTTATTTCCACTGAACACCAATTGTTGATGTTTTACTCAAATTATAGGTAGATAAATACCTGACATCAAGGGATTCAGACTCATGTTGGCCTTATCATTGTTTAGTCATCTATCATTCTCACACTTGTTAACATCTTTGCTTTCAGCGTGTGGATACTGTGCCAAGCTGTCTCTGTGATAGGTCCCATCACACTTACTGGCCCTCTAATAAAAAATAAAAAAAATAAAAACCATGATTTGTCTATCCCCAGAAATTTATATATTCTGATGGCATTTCCAACAGTATTCTCTTGTGGTCTATAAGGCTTCATTGGTTAATATTTAGAGATAAATCATAAGGCATTTTTTCCTAGTCTGTCTTACTTTGGAAGTCTTCATTAACTCATCTGCTACAGGTACCTCCACTGAATTTGAAATGCCAGTGACGTAGTGTTTGCATCTTGACAACAGAAAGTCTACCAGGTTAAGAAAAAGTGACAGATAAATGGTGGTTCAATGCAATAATGTCCCTTATTTTGATATTTTAGATTAAGAGATTACAGTTAATTCTTTCTAGAATATGCCTTTACATTTTTATAGTATTTTATTCAAATATTATGCACGCACACACACAGTGCCATCAAGTGGATTTCAGCATTTAGCAGCTCTGTCTGGCTTTTCCAAGGCTATAAATATTTAACAAGAGCACATAGCCTTATCTTTCTCCTACTGAGCATTGATATATTTAAAATGCCAATCTTGTGGTTAGCAGCCCAACACTTAGTTCTACATAAATCATCATAAACAGTATAGTCCCAAACTACTTGGTGAGTATTTAGATACATGAACCTCTGTCACTCAAAGTACTAAGAAATGAAGACATGCGTTGTGCCTTCTGCAAGCTTTAGCTAGGGAAGATTCTGAATCAATTTTATGAAATATATGATGAATTTATTTGTCAAGACTAGATATTCGCAAATTTCAGAGCTATTTATTTTGAAAAGAAAAGAGAAACATATTTAAATACACTAACAATTAGAGCCATTCCACATATACTTAGGGATGCCAGAGTACATATGTGAGATATGTGTGTGTGGACACACACACACACACACACACACACGCACACACATATATACATGTGTCTTCCAAATATATATTTGTAATATAAATTTCTTTTTACCAACTCTCACTGCCATTAAATTGATTTTGAATCATTGTGACTCTATAGGACAGAGTGGAACTGCTCTGTGTGTCTGCGGTCCTGTAAAGATTTGCAGGAACAGTCAACCTCACCTTTCTCTTGCAGAAAATTGGTGGTTGCCAATGTTAAACTTGTGGTAGCAATGTAATGTGGAACCCACTGTGCCACCAGGCTTATGATCCCTCAGTACGACAGAATCCTTACTTTTAAACACACCCCAATGGTGCTGTGTATTAGGCATTGCACTGCTAACCACAAGGTTGTTGGCTCATATCTATCAATCCTTCTCCAAGGGAGAAAATAAACCTGTCACTCTGTAAATGTTTATAGTCTTGGAAACACTATGTAGGGTCATTTGATAGGAATCGCCATCCAGTTGATTCTGATTGAAAGCAACATTATGTAACATTTCTGAGACTGTAATTCTGATATGATCAGATAGCCTGATCTTGTACCCACTGAGCAGTCAGTGAATTTGAATCAGACAGCTTATGGTTAACTGTCCAACTTGCAGCACCACCAGACATTCAGGGAAATCATAATATTGGACCAAAGAGATGATCAAAGGAAAATATGTGCAAATAAGCACGTACTTGGATTCTTTCGCTTTATCTAATGTGAGAATGATATTCATAAAAACTGGCAAATAAATAAAATTTGGTTAGTATAAATGCCAAGGTACTATTTTAGAGTTCATTGGATCATGCAAATGATTAACAGGCTTGAATTCTAACCGAAAAATTGGAGACTCAATCCAACCAGAAATGCCTCATAAGAAAGGCCTTGTATAATTTTCTACAGATGGGCATTGGGTCCCACTCTTTGCCCCTGCCCCACCAATTCACATTGGATATGATTTTGTTCTGGGTCTAATACCTGATCCCATCGACATCTCATGATCACACAGGCTGGTGTACTTCTTCCATGTGGGCTTTGTTGCTTCTCAGCTAGATGGCTGCTTGTTTATCTTCTAGTCTTTAAGACCCAAGATGCTATATCTTTTGATAGCTGGGCACCATCAGCTTTCTTTACCACAATTGCTATGTACCCTTTTTGTCTTCAGTGATCGTGTTGGGAAGGTGAGCATCACAGAATGCCAGATTATTAGAACAGAGTGTTCTTATGTTGAGGGAGTACTTGAGTTGAGGCCCATCTGTAGACAATTGAATATCCCCTCACAGAGGGGCCACAGGGAAGAGATGAGCCAGTCAGAGTGCAGTATAGTACTGATGAAACACACAACTTTCCTCTAGTTCTTTGGTGCTTCCTTACCCCCACTATCATGACCTCAATTCTACCTTACAAATCAGATTAGACCAGAACATGCACACTGCTACAGATAAGAGCCCCCAACACAGGGATTCCAGGATAGATAAACCCCTCAGGGCCAACAATGAGAGTAGAGATACCAGGAGGTTGGGGGGAGAAAAGAGGAATTGATCACAAAGATCAACCTATAATTCCCTCCCAGGGGGACAAACAATGGAAAAGTGGGTGAGGAGCGATGGAGGACAATGTAAGATATGAAAATAACTTATCAAGGTTTCATGAGGGAGTGAGGGCAGGGGAGCAAGGGGAAAGAAATGGGGAGCTGATATCAGGGGCTCAAGTGGAAACAGAATGTCTGCAACTGTGCTTGACCCACTGGACGAATGTATGGATTGTGATATGAGATGAAAGAGCCCCCAATAGAGGTATTTAATAAGAAAAAAAGAAAGGCCTTGTAACATACTTTAACAAAGTAAGCCATTGAAAACCTTGTGAATAAGAATATTACTCTGCCACAACAAGTATGTGAGATCTCCATGAGTCAACTTGAAGGCAAATGTATATATTTTTAATGTTTAAATAAAATTATCAGAACCTTCTGATAAGGATTTATAGCATAAAATAAAAGCTATAAAATTAAAAAAAATTAAATTGTGGTTCACAGAATATATTGAGATCAATGTCTTTCAAAAATCCTTCAGGAAATTATAAGAGTGTGGAATCTCTCCAGTTACAGAACAGAATAGACTTGAGCTCCATAAAAAAATCTTGGCTGTTATCTTTACAGAACATCTCTTTTGGCGCAGCCCACCAGTGACTACAAAGGAGAAACTGACTGGCTGCTCCCATAAAGTATACCGTTTTGGAAACTGTAGAGGATTTATACTCTGTCCTATAGGGTTTTTCTGAGTCAGAATCCACTCAAAGGCAATGCTAATTCTTTGAAGTAGTCACTGATGGTGTCACAGGTGGGTTAAAACCATGACTGTATCTATTATTAGTAGAGAATAAGTCATTTGTACCAATCAGTGCACTTTTTCTACTAGAACAGTAGTTAAGTTTAAAATTATACATATTGCATAATATATATATATTACAATTAATAAAAGTATATAAATTAAATATATTATGACATAAACATATATAATAGGAGAAAGCACGCTATTAGCTTTTTCTTTTTTTAAAACCAAGCAATGTAAAGGACTCAGAGAAGTAGGCCACCTTCTAAGCACAAGGAATTGCACATAGTAGAACTTTAACCAGCACAGCATTTCATTCAAATAGACTGCTTCAAGACTTCATTTAAAATTATCAGGGGCACATTATCTGGGTACACAACAAGAAGCAATTATTGGTTTAATTAGCCTGCATTCACCACATCGCCCTCTTTCTCTTTGTTCGATTGCCAGGCAATTTTCTACAATCATTAAGCACGGGAACTATAATTCCACAATGACCTAATCTGCAGCTCCTTGTTATCACACTGGAATATTTTAAAGTTATTTATGACTGTCCTCAATAAGAACTAAGCCCATGGGGGCAAAAAATACTCTAAGCTTAAAAAAATCAATATTGTCATATTCTAACTCTCAATTGTATTTAATAATCCACTATCTGTTATTTTGGAAAAGTATCTGCCATGAAATTAAGTTTAAATAATTGGTTGAAAGAGAACATGCATGATCTATTCAACAAGAAATTCACATATATTTCACAAGTGTACAAATATAAGAATGGAAATTTGAAACTAAATTTTCAAAAGTAAAAATAAGATATAACACAATTAATTATAATAAAATATAGTGGTGGCATAATTGTAAAATTATCAAACTTTTGCAGCTGGTTAAAATGAAATCTTGCTCACAAAGTTAACTGTTAACTTACATGGATTCCCAAAATTAGAATCTTAATGATAATTTCATAGACTGCAGTGGGAAAAAAAAGGGGAAGAAAATGTTTCCTGTATGAGTACTCAGAGAATAGAGGTATCTCTGTGGTACAGGGACACTCAATTGACAATCTAGAGACAATTGAATTATATTATATATTGAATAATTAATATGACAGAGATTAGGACAAGATTGTTCTGCAGTAAAGAATGTTCAAAGATGACCAAAATCCATAGTTCTACCTAATTATGTCTCATGTTTTATGAATATTTTTTGCAAAGTTCTCCAACATAGAGAAAGAACAGTGCTCTAGAATCCCATAATGATATATGTACCACTCTCACTACATTCAATTATTGAATGGTTGGAACACTACTCTTTTGTACACAACCCTATAGATTAGTACGTTTTCCTTGTCCACTGTCCCAAACTGAAGTCCACTCAACCCCATTACTCACAAGACTTACTAGACAAAATTCTGACAGACCTTTGCCATTCCTCTCTGAATCTGAAAATATAGTCGAAGTTACAGGATCTGTTAGCATCCTCTTTACAAGAGTAAAATAATTAGCAACATGCTGATTATATCAACTTCATTTATTTATTTTAAAAGAATAAAAAACAGAAAAGTGATAAAGGTAGACAAATAAATACAGTCCCAAAGGAAGTGCACATTTTATAACAATATGGAAATAAAGTATATCCAATAAATAAAGTATAAATTGGACTCTAGATCATGCATAAATTATATTCTAAAACATGTTTTAACACTTGTCTGTGATAAGTGGATGATAGCCAACACACAGTACTATACTTGTTTTCGTCTTGTTCCGGTGCCACTGGTTGGTCAGGGAGGACGTCCACTACAAACTGTCTTATCAGTTTCTTTATGGGAATATGAGGGGTAAAGGACAAACTAGAAAATGATGACGAAGGTTCACTTTAAAATTCTAAGTGGTTAATCCTGCTACGTTTTCTCAAAGGACACAGGACGATCACAGGGGCTTACAATGAATAGTATTTCAAAAAGAAAGAAAGGATGAAAACTGCATTGGTGAGAATGAGACCAAAAAAGTGTAGAGATTTTTTTCTCCCATCATGACTATGCAGTTACTCATTCTTCAAAGGTAGCAAGAGGTACCCTACATGAAACTTGTTGGTAAACTTTATTCCATCCCCCTTAAAGCACTTATCTTGTCCATTCAGATTTATTCTTCCCTAAACTCAAAGAATATTTAAAAGAAAAATAATTCAAGTCCTTAAAAAAATGCAAAATTTTCTGTTTGACAGGGTGTGAATCATAGAGCAACTAATTATTGGGAGATAGGTTGGAAATTTGGAAGTTTATAGTCAAGAAGGGGGCTATGTCAAGAAACGCGACCTTCACATATTGATACTTTATAAAAATTTCTATGATATTTTCAGCAATGCTTTTTGTATTTATTTCTTTAAATAGTTTTACTGGTGTGTAATTCACATGTGATATAATTTTACTATTTGATCATGTTGAGATTTGTACAATCATCCTCACAATCAATTTCAGAACATTATCGCATGTTCCCATTGTTGATAGCTCCCCATTTTCCATCATACTACCCTGCCATGGCCCTAGGTAATTAGTAAGCCAAAATGTAGTTCACCTAGCCTGGATTTCATATACAGGCAAACATACAGAACACAAACAAACAGCAGCAACCAGAAACCTAACAGCAGTGACCCAAACCCAGGAAACTTCAGTTGAGGTTTAAATTGATTTGAATGACTTACCCTCGGACACAGAATGACACACTGGCTCCAACATCAAGGGGCTGAAACATAAGAATTATAAGGAGGTTGTCCTAGCCTGAGCGATTTCCTTTTGTTGCACATAGAGTTGTCGTGAGTTAAAAATAAGTTACAAATGAGTAATCAATGAATTGGCAAATCATATGTATATGTGTGACACTCACACAAAACACATCACATCCATCCATACCTGTCTTAATGAGATAGCTTCTCTGTAGCCGTCAACTGATCAAACAGCCATGTTTAAACACTTTTTGTTTGGCATAAACCCATGCACGTATGGGTAGGTACCGTAATAGCTATCCTTTCAAAGTTATCCTCCTGTGGTGTGTCTGTGTGTGTGCACCTTCGTGTGTGGCTTTCTGTGTGCATTTCTAATTTACAAATTAACACCCATAATTTATTGTGACAAAATTTATTTAATCACCTCCATTTGGAAAAACGTTTGGGTTTTTATCTAACTTTGTGGTTCACATACATCAATTATTTTAAAAGATTGCTTAATAATTAGCAAGGATAACGTAATCCTTAAGTTATTGGAGGGACTTTATAATATTTAAATAAAATATATATTATTATGTTAAGGAGCTCTGGTAGAGTGCCAAGCTAGGTGTCGGATTACTAACTGCAAAGCCTGTAGTTCAAATTGACCAACTCTCCTGGAATCAAGATAAGGGTGTCTGCTCTTTGGAAATAACTATCTTGGAAGCACTATATGGCGTCTCTAAGAAGTAGTATATAATCAAAAACCTGTGTTATATAAGGAAGAAATCCAAACTACCCTTAAGGCGCTGGCCAAAAACAAAACTCCAGAAAATGACAGGCCGCAAATTGAAATATTTCAACAAGCTGATGAAGCCCTGGAAGAATTCATTCATCTATGGCAATATATTTAGATGATATACCTACTTAGCTAACACACAAGAAGATATTCATATTCATGCCCATTGTAAAGAAAGGTGGCACAGTAGAATGAAGATATTATAGAACGATATAACAGATTTCACATGTAAGAAAAATCTTGCTGGAGATAATTCAACAAAGGTTGTAGCACTTCATTGACAGAGAGCTGTCAGAAACACAAGCTGGATTCAGAAGAGGGCAGGGCACACGGAAGATCATTGCTAAAGACAAATCGTGAATGAAAAAAGAGAATATCAGAAGGATTTTTTATTGACTATATAAATGCACTTTACTGTGTAGATTATAGCAAATTCTGGATGACATTAAGAAAAATGGGAATCACATAACACTTCCTCGTATTCCTGGGGAATTTACACATGGTCCAAGAGAGTCTTTCAAAGAGAACAAAGGGAGACAAAACAAGGAATTAAAAAAAAAAAGTTTTCATCAGGATTTTATCCTCTCATCATGCTTATTCAATCTGCATGCAGAACAAATCCTCTACAGATCTAGATTACAGAAAGACGCGCATGGTATCAGGTTTAGAAAATGGCTTGTTAATAACTTACCACATGCAGACAACACCACCTTTCTTGTAGAAAGCAAGGACGATTTGAAACATTTGCTGATCCCTAACACAGGCTACAGCCTTCAGTATGGATTACAACTCAGTATAAAGAAAACCAAAATCGCTACAAGAATATCAATATAACATCATGACAAATTGAGTAAAGACTGATGTTGCAAAGCATTTTATCTCCAAAAATAGTTTGGCTCCAAAATCAATATTTATGGAAGCATAAATCAAGAAATCAAATGATGTATTGCAGTAGGCAAATTTAGTGCACAACACCTCTTTAATATCTTAGAAGACTAAGGTGCACCTGGCCCAAGGCATGGTATTTCCATGTGCTTCATAAATACATGGTATTCCCCACCTCATCACTGGCCCTGAGGGGTTCATCTGTCCTGGATTCCCTGTGTTTCCAGTTCCTATCTGCACCAAAAGAGGGAACCAATTACAAGGATCTACATATAACCTCCTCCCTGGGGGATGGACAACAGAAAAGTGGGTGAAGGGAGATGTCAGTCAGTGTAAGACATGACAAGATAATAATAATTTATAAATTATCAAGGGTTCATGGGTGGGGGCAGCAGAGAGGGAGGTGGAAAATGAGGAGCTGATATCAAGGGCTCAAGTAGAAAGCAAATGTTTTGAGAATGATTATGGCAACAAATGCACAAATGTGATTGACACAATGGAAGGATGTATGGATTGTGATAAGAGTAGTATGAGCCCCAAATAAAATGATTTTTTTAAAAAAGGAAAATAAATAAATAAATAAATAAATACATGGTATTTCCATAAAAGCACTTTCATGTGAAATTTAAAACAAAAAAGAGAGGAGTGAGAAGAATTGATGCATTTGAATTATAATTGTTGTTGCAAGATATCAAAAACGCGATGGACTACCACAAAAACAAATAAATCTGGCTTGGAAGAGCTACAAACAGAATGTTCCTTCGAAGTAAGTGATGATGGGGAGACTTTGTCTCAAGTATTTTAGACAGAAGAGACCAGTGACTGTAAAAGGATACTGTAATAGTTTAGGAACTTTAGAGAAACAAATCCACAGCAACTCATATGTAAGAGAGAGTTTTATGTAAAGAAAATGTGCATCACGAAAACATCCCAACCCAATGCTGCTCAAGCCCACAAGTCCAACATTAACCCATTAACCCAACACCAGTCTACAAAGTCCTCCACCTCACAAAACAGAGGCAATGATGCCGACTGCAGGAGGAAAGCTGAGTCAGTGAACGAATAAGCATCTCAGCACTAGCAGGGGTCTCCACACGGCTGCTCCAGCACCCAGGGCTGCATCGGGATAAGTCCATGTGGCTTCTCCTTGGGGATGTCTTATAGGTAGTCAATCTTGCAAGCTGAAGCAGGGAATTGCTAAGGCAGCTGCACCCTGGTGCAACCATCACAAAGCAAGAGACCGGAGAACTAGAAAGGCGAGGCTCACCACCCATTTATCCCTCAGCCTTTCAATTAGCCCCACATGTGATTATCGGCCAGGTTGGCACAATTAACTAACTCAGATACCTAGCTTGTCACATTAGAAGGTCAGATAAAACGAGGAAGACCACAAAAGAGAAACACACAGTAGTTGCCAGGAGTTCAAGCAAACAATGCTTGTAAGGATGGCACAGGACTCGGCAGTGTTTTGTTCAGTAATACATGCGATAGGTATGAATTGGAACCAAATCAAGGTCATCTAAGAACAGCAACAGGAGTAAAAATTAATATGATGACTTAGGTTTGGGTTTCTTTGGGGTTTAATTATTATACTATTACAACTTAGATATCATCGCTTCCTGTTTGACATTAACAAACATTAAATGTTCTTGAAAATAAATTGCTAAATTATGTCTATGAATACTATATTATATGTAGCCAGGATTATAAATTATGAATACATTGTATAGATTAATTCAATAATTTATTAATCACTCGGTAATTATTTATTAATTATTGTATTTTAATTATTATTAAAGTTCATTAAAAAATTTTAAATGTCCTGATACAGAATTGGATTTATTGTTTTGTCCTTATCTTCATAACAACAATATTTATCATTGCATTATCATTTTGATGAAGATAATTCAAAAGCAGTTGCATCAGTCCATCAACCAGGATTGAGAGGAGGACCCGGAAGAAACTCGACCTGGGTCAGAGGAGGACACGGAAAGAGGGGGCACTGCTGAAGTAGAGTGGGTCTCGGCTGACAACAGGGGAGATCAGAAAAAGATTTACTTGTGTTTCCTTGATTATACAAAGGCAGTCAACTGGGTGGATCATAATAAAGTGTGCATAAAATTGGGAAGAATTTCATTTCAGTAGACTTTTGTGCACTTGAAATTGGGACAAAGAACAGGGAGAGTGCAGAAGAGTTGATGCATTTGAACTATGGTATTGGCAAATAATATTGAAAGTACCATGGACTGCCAGGTAAACACAAACATCTGTATTGAAAGAAGTACAGCTAGAACCCTCCTTAGAAGAAAGAATGGCAAGACTTTATCTCATGTATTTTGAATATGTTGGAAAAGGACATCAGGCTTAGGGAAGCAGAAAGTCAGTGAAAATGAAGAAGACGTTTGATAAAATGGATGGATATAGCAGCTGCAACCATGAGCACTAATGTTCACATTTGTGAGGATGGCACAGGAGCCAGCATTGTATTACTTTGTTGTACATAGGGTGTTGTGAATCAGAAATGTTTCAAAAGCTCATCACAGCCACAGTATCATTTGTTATTTTATCATGTGAGTAGTTGTGAGAATTATAGGAGTATAAGGTTTGTGTTGTGCTATCATGATCCCAATTGTACCTTGTAAACCTGGTTAGACCAGAGGATGCACAGCGGTACAGATGGGAACTGGAAACACAGGGAATCCAGGACAGATGAACCCCTCAGGACCAGTGGTGAGAGTGGTGATACCGGGAGGGAAGAGAGGGTAGAAAAGGGGAACTGATCACAAGAATCTACATATAACCTTCTCTCTGGGGGATGGGCAACGGAAAAGTGGGTGAAGGGAGATACTGAACAGTGTAAGATAAGATAAAATAATAATTTATAAATTATCAAGGGTTCATGAGGAAGGGGGAGTGAGGAGGCGTGTGGTTCGAAAAAAGGAAAATGAGCTGATTCTAGGAACCCAAGTGAAAGCGAATTTTGAGAATGATGAGGGCAACGGATGTATAAGTGTGCTTTACACAATTGATGCATGTGTGGACTGTGATAAGAGTTGTATGAGCCCCAATAAAATGATTTCAAAAAAAGAATTTTCATCTTATAAACAATGGTGGCCAGAAAGCAAGACTAGATGCAGCAAAGGACAGGGCTCTCAGGATGAAAATACCGCTGCATCAACCAAGGATCGAGAGCCTTAAACAAAGCCTCATTTGATGAATCTAACTGTATTTTCTTCTCTTTTTATGCTTAACCCACAGTTTATATATATTTTCTTTAAAACATTAAGATGATCACTTCTTTAAGTAATTTGAAATCATTTAATCGTTTATGTGCCAAGATTAATCACGCTGACATTCTATGGAAATCAATGAAATAATTTACCTTTTAGTAATCATGAAAGCTTTAACTGACTTTTATTATCTGCTTTTGAACCATCCTTATTAAAACTTGTGATTTTTATCGCAAATAGGCAAAAAATAAAATAAACAAATAAATGGAAAAAAAAGGGGGGCTGTTGTGTCTGCATTTACATGCATGTCTTACTTGTAATCATTTGATTAGTAATGGGTTAAGGATTTTGTCTTTTATTTCTGTTATCTTATTCCAATTTCTCTTTGGTAAAATTTATTTCTCGCTCTTTTTTCCTTATCTTCCATCATTTCTTTTTCCTTCTTCTTACTCACTTTCCTCTCCCATCTCTTGTAAGACAGGATTTCTTTGCTATTATCCTTACATCCCCACCCACATTTTCACAAGTTGTACATTTCGATTAATAAATTTTAAGTGTCATTCTTATTTTTTACTTAGATTTCAGATAAATGTCTACCTTCATTTAATGTTAATAGATACTGAGAATTAAACAAAAGCAATTGGTTTTTTTTGTAGCCAAAGTCCTAAAGAGCTCTTTTATAAATATAATTTATCTATGAATTTACCACTTAAGATATTCTGATCATCCTCTCTAATATGAAGTCTATATTATATGAATTTTGACAATGAATCAATAAACTGATAACCGTGCATATG
>NW_022106084.1:2069611-2071282 GCF_000313985.2 Echinops telfairi
TTTGTGATGGTTGGACCAGGGTGCAGCTGCCTTAGCCAGTTCTCTACTTCAGCTAGCAAGGCTCACTTCCTGAAAGACATCCCTGAGGAGAAGCTGCATGTACCTATCCCCATAGAGCCCTGGGTGCTGGAGCAGCCGCGTGGAGACCCCTGCCAGCGCTGAGATGCTTACACGCGCACTGATTTGGCTTTCCTCTTGCAGTCACCGTCATAGTGTGTGTTTTGTGAGATGGGGGAGGATTTTGTGGATTGATTTTGGGCATATGGGTTAATATTGGACTTGCGTGTTTGGGCAGCACTGGCTGGGAAATTTTCTTGATGCACACTTACCCTTTATATAGAACTCTCGCTTTTACATGAATTTCTGTGGATTTGTTTCTGTAATGTACCCAGACTAACACACTTCCCTCTGCGTCTGCTGGTTTCCAGTGCTGTTCGGATCTCTGCCAAATGCAAACCACTATGCCACCAGGGCTGCTGGGAAGAAAACAGAGGTTTCTAAGTCAGGAAAATACTGAAAAGGAAATAGCAGATCTATTTTCCACATCCTTGAGAATATAAGCTTTTCTTCATCTTACTTTCAAGTTTACATGACAAACTAGTTTCCTGCGGTATGGAGTTTTGCAGCTTACTGGTGCTGATTATGAAGATAGAATTGTGGATAGAATTTTAAGGAGATGCAATTTGTCAGCATTGGATAAAGGCATGTGTCCACTGGACAGTATGCTGCGGTCTTGAAACATGATAATCTCTGATTAAGAAACCTTGATTGAGTTATTTTAGCCTATATGACATTGGGATACAAATGATTCAGATACAGCAGCACAGACCAATATGGCTTGGAGGAATTTAATGTCATTACAAGTAAATGCTATAAAACAGGGGTGTCAAACTCAATTAAAACGTGGGTCATTTGGTGCAACAGACAAGATTCACTTGGGCCACATCACATTTACAAATTTTGTTAAATTTATATTTTGAGGTGAGGATTCGGGAATATGGATAGGATAATTAAAACACTGTATAATTACTTTTATTTAAACATTTATTTTACTTAATATATTTATAAAACTATAATTACTCATTTTTGCCTGAAACTTGCCAGCGCTTTCGCCCTACTAATTTTCACTTACCTCTTAAGTCGTGACCACCGGGAAATGTAACAAAGTGACTAATAAAAACACAACATGCTGGACAGCTGACGAATGTGATGCACAATCATAATGGCTTCCCTCTGAAAATGTTAACTCGTGCTGCCGCTAGGTATGAGTCATAACAGCGCAACCCAGAGTGCTCTTTTTAACCTTTATGTTATTGGGATTTGTTTACATTACGTGACACTGAGAGTAGCAGACACATCGCTTCCAAACATCGCTGGAACTGAGTCAGCACGTTTAGACACGTCCACAGGCCCCCAGGAAAGGCACTGGGCTATGTGCAGATTCCTCTTCAGTAGTTAAAGGGTTAACGAGGGAATTGTGTGCACGGTATTGCCTCAATCTCTCCTAAGCGCTATTTCCTTCATCACAACTTTTCCTGTTTTCATTTTATTTCGGAGCATTGTGGGCCACAAAAATTACGTCGTCCTTTTCATGAGGCCTGAGGGCTGCCAGTTTGACACCCGTGTTATAAAATATTGAAAACCAAGAATGTTACTTTGAGGACTAAGGTA
>NW_022106084.1:2072419-2073766 GCF_000313985.2 Echinops telfairi
AGACTCCAGATGCTATATCTTTTGATAGCCAGGCACCATCAACTTTCTTCACCACAATTGCTTATGCACACATTTGTCTTCAGAAATCGTGTCAAGAAGCTGTGCATCGTGAATGCCAATTTAAAAGAACAAAGTGTTCACGAATTGAGTTAGTACTTGAGCGGAGGTCCAATGTCCATCTGCTACCTTAATACTAAACCTATAAATATATGCATGTAGATCTAATTCCCCACCATCCCATATTTTAATGACATAATATGCATGTGAAATTTGAATATTGGATAAGAATCAGTGCTTTGGACTGCATTTGACTCATTCCTTCAAGATGCTCTATTATAATGCTGGTGAAGAATGTTGAAATTATCAGGGAGTACCAAAAGAGCAACAAATCTGTCTTGGAAGGAATATAACCAGAATGCTCCTTCAAGACAAAGATGAGAGACATTGGCTAACATAATTTAGACAAGAGAGATCAGTCCTTGGAAGGACATCAGATTTAGTAAAATAGAGGGACTGCAACAAAGAGAAAGGCCTTAAACAAGATGGGTTGATAGAGAGGTTATTATAATGGGTTCAAACATAAGAACAAGTGTGATCATGGGGCAAAACAGGGTTGTGTTGGGTTATGTTGCATACAGGTTTTTTGGTTTTTTAAAAATAATCATTTTATTAGGGGCTCATACAACTCATCACAATCTGTACATACGTCATCTGTACATACTAAAGTGCATACAGGTTTTTATGAGTGAGACCCGACTCGATGGTACCTAACAACGTCACCTCCTTTGAGATGATACTCTAAAGCTACAAAGTATTAATTAAAAGAACTTTAGTTCATATGTCCATATTTTAAAATATCTTTCTAAATCTTAATATATGCTCAATCTTTTCTGTGAAGTCACTGTGAGTCAAGTGAAGCATTGGGCACAGTTGGAAATCAAATATTAGAAACCATCTTTATCATGCATTCAAACAAATACACAAACAAAATCCCCACTGACATGGAGTTAATTCCAACTCAAAACTGCCCTATAGGAATGGGGTAAAACTGCCCTTTTGGGTTTCTGAGACCCCAAATCTTTACTGAAGTAGACAGCCTAAGCTTCTCTGAAGAGGCTGGTAGGTTTGAATTACAAACCTTGTGATTAGCAGCTCAGTGTATCAACCACTAAGCCACAGGGCTCCTTTACCAGGCACTAGATATGGTAAAATAGAAAGTTAGATCTTCCTTGCTTCCATGTTTATATATTTCAACTATATGAGAAAAAAATTCTAAGGGTGATAGATATTTTAGCCAATAGACTGCATGATACATATTTGGCTTCTTAGAAATCAGTTTTCACAGTC
>NW_022106084.1:2074502-2075766 GCF_000313985.2 Echinops telfairi
CCACCTATTGAATATTTACAGAAATATAGCCTGTTAGGAACTAGTATAACCTCACATTGCTTTATTTAATCCATAGCAGTCATGAATGAAAAGAAAATCAGAATGAAAAGAAAATCTCTTAAAAGTTATATTTGTTAATTGTATGTCTTGTCATAGGAGATTATAAATTCCATTTGTTGAATTTGCAGCATCTCAAAAAACATAATGGAGTTTAATCAATATTTCATAAAATAAATAAGGACTGAAGAGAGAAGACTTAAACCTTATTATAATTTTTTTAAACTTATGTGAATTGAGTAATGTGAAAGTTTATACCGATCAGTTTTCCACCCACAATTCATACACATTTTGTTTCATATTATTGATTGCAATTCCTACAATGAAACATCACATCCCACTTTTTCCATGTGTTCCCTGTCTCCATCCCACCTTTTTCTTACCCTTCTGAACTTTGCTCTTGAGTACAGTCCTTTTTGTTGCAACTGGTTGGTCATTCTATGGTATATATACCTCCTTAGTATATTTATTGTACTTATAGCTCTCTCTAAAGACTGACTGAATATTAAGCCAGGTAGTTTATTTTATTTCCATATCTGAAAAAGAAATGAAAGCCTTAAGGTTCAGTGTTCCACTGTCTCTATCCAATGATTAAGCCATTTTTTTCTTTTCTTTTTGTTTTATGATTTTGGGTTTTGTTATATGTTTTCCCCCATTGTAGTGCAATATCTTACTGCGATCCCTTTCAGAAGAGTTGGTCGTGGTAGCCAGGTACCATTTAGTTCTAATTTCAAAGTCATACACACTAATGTTCAAGTGGTCAATTAGTCTATTGAAATAATTGCTTCCATACATCTTTGATTTTCATCACTATTCTTTCCTCTGGTCAGGGAAAGACCAAGCCATAGTTGTTCCCTAAAGGGCCACTCATCAGCTTTGAAGACCCCAGTCGTCAATCCCAAAGCACTTACTTTTGTTCCTACTCATAGCATCCCTATGTACTACAGAATGAAACGTTGCCCAGTCCAGCACCATCTTCACAACTGTTCCTATGCTTGAGTTTATTGTTGCGGCTATGGTATCAATCCATCTCCTTGATGGTCTTCCTCTTTTTTGATGACCCTTTACTTTGTCAAACATGATGTCCTTCTCCAGAGACTGGTCTCTCCTGACAATATGTCCTAAGTATGTGAGCTGGAATCTTACCATCTTTGCCTCTAAGGAGGACTTTGGCCTTACAGCTTCCATTTGTCCTTGTCTTATAGAC
>NW_022106084.1:2075866-2077462 GCF_000313985.2 Echinops telfairi
TTTTTTTCTTTTCTTTTTGTTTTATGATTTTGGGTTTTGTTATATGTTTTCCCCCATTGTAGTGCAATATCTTACTGCGATCCCTTTCAGAAGAGTTGGTCGTGGTAGCCAGGTACCATTTAGTTCTAATTTCAAAGTCATACACACTAATGTTCAAGTGGTCAATTAGTCTATTGAAATAATTGCTTCCATACATCTTTGATTTTCATCACTATTCTTTCCTCTGGTCAGGGAAAGACCAAGCCATAGTTGTTCCCTAAAGGGCCACTCATCAGCTTTGAAGACCCCAGTCGTCAATCCCCAAAGCACTTACTTTTGTTCCTACTCATAGCATCCCTATGTACTACAGAATGAAACGTTGCCCAATCCAGCACCATCTTCACAACTGTTCCTATGCTTGAGTTTATTGTTGCGGCTATGGTATCAATCCATCTCCTTGAGGGTCTTCCTCTTTTTTGCTGACCCTTTACTTTGTCAAACATGATGTCCTTCTCCAGAGACTGGTCTCTCCTGACAATATGTCCTAAGTATGTGAGCTGGAATCTTACCATCTTTGCCTCTAAGGAGGACTCTGGCCTTACAGCTTCCATTTGTCCTTGTCTTATAGACTAGTCTATACCAGCAAAAGACCATGATCTTGAACCCAAAGGCACAGTGACTCATTCCTTCAAGATGTTTGGTTATGTCTAAGAAATTTTCATAACTTTACCTACCCAAAATTTTGTTCTACCACATTCATGGATATATACAGATATCCTCTTTTAAGCTATACACATCAGAGGGTGTTCTCCCATTCTTCCTTCCATATTTATCCAATACCCATATCTAGCCGTACATCTAACCACAAATCAGTGTGATTGCAGAATTGTGTTTTTAACACTCTTTATCTGTTTGAACTCCTGCACTCTTCTTACTGTCTTTCTCTGCTTCTACCATTTATGCCAACCTGTAACATATTGGGTATTGCCTTCACACACGTTGTCACGGGTATATCTTCTAGTTTAGAAGTTACCCTCTATTTCTCTCCCACCCAAGTAACATCAACAAAAACTTCTTTTGATGTGAAAATATTTCCTTAGTTCATACAATAGCTTTTCAATAAAATATTTTTCTTGTGATTGATGACTATCAATCAGCATAATCTTTAACCCCAAATAAATTTGTTCACACGGAGTCCTGGTTTGCACAATGGTCAAATGATTGGCTGCTGACTGTTCATTTGATGAAATTCAAAAGCTTCTCTGTGTAAGAAAAACTGTGACAGCATGCATCTATAAAAATTGATTAGTCATTAGAATTATCTGAAGTTGTCAAACAGTAATTTAAATTTCTTTCAAAGCCCTATTAAAAATGGAAACATCATATTTTATAATTCAATATACTGCTAATAGAGGATCATCATCAAAAGTTCAATATTTTCTAATGATCATAAAATGGAATGTTTGTGCAAATAAATTCTTATCTTTTAAATTATCTAAATAACATGTCTATGATGCAGAACAAGTAATTCCCCAAACATATCATTTTGGCTTCAGTATTAAACCTTGATAAAAATAAATTAATTCTGACTTATTCTATTAAAACTAATTTGTTGAA
>NW_022106084.1:2077957-2079255 GCF_000313985.2 Echinops telfairi
GTCAATCTCTGGATATGAAAATGTAAAAATTATAACTTATATACCTCTCATTCACTAATTAATTCATTAATTCAATCATTCATCCATGAGTTCATTTAAATAATGTTTATTAAACACCCTCTAATTTTCTGGCATTCTTCAAGGACCTAGAGACACAGCCTTGTGCAAAACTGATAAAATATTTCTTCCATAGAGCTCACAATTTAGAGAAATAGTCAAGCAAGTATGTAGAGAACCACTAATGAACACTGGCACTACTAAAGTAGGAAATGCTAGAGGGGATTGAACATTGGTAAAGGGATATGCATGTTTTAAATTGATTGTTCAACTATTCTTAATACTATTGAATTGTCTGATATGTGGATTATGTCCCAAAACTGTTTAAAAATAAGATAGAAATAGAAATTGAAAAGAAGAAGAAGAAGAAGAAAGGGCCATGTGACATGGTGGGAGGAAAAATTTGTAGATGGGGTAATTTGGAAAGGAAGAACATAGCTGAATGATTGTGCTTTTGATTGCGCTGGATTTAGAGAGCAATTGATAATTGTTCAATGTCAATAATGAATTCAATACTATCACCTAAACAGACATAAATGACAGTGGTCTATTAGTGTGGCAAAAAGTAAGACAATAGAATTGGACAAAATAATTCACATAATATCAGAATTATGGTTTCTGACTAACAAGTGTAATTGAAGCAGAAATTCTGAAAATCATACACAACTGCAGTATAGCATTCACCAAAAGACTCTCCATAGAATGTTAGTATTTCATAACTATATAGATACTATTTATTAATAAATCTATGTAATCTAATTTCAATCACTGTGAAACACAATTATATCCAACATATATTTAATATGTCCATATATGTATGCAAATGTAATTTCAGAAAAATTTACATGAGATTACTGAATGTAAGGTAGTTTTCATATTCTAATGGCCTACTCTATGACCCAGTAGACATTTCTGTACTTGGTCTACAAAAAGACAATATTATGTTTCATATTATTCTGTATGTGTTACATATGAAACTATACTCTGCTATCTAAATTTAAATAATGATAGTTGTTGCATTGTTTTCTTTGTATTTGTTTTCCTGTCTAATTCACACAAATTCCTAATATTTTGAAACTTATTTTAGTTATCTTGAATGCTTTATCAATATTTTATAATTTGAAAAGGACCAAATTTCCAAAAATAATGGAGTTCAAAATATGAAACATGAAACTAAATTCTAGCCAATAAGCCCTCTACATGGGAAACTACTATGCTTTTGATTAATGTATATCAAGAAA
>NW_022106084.1:2079355-2080908 GCF_000313985.2 Echinops telfairi
CAAAAAATGAAATTAAATAGCCACTAAACTTATGACAGTTGATAATTGAAGATATGAAGACCAATTTTAAAAAATATTTTAAATATAATGATTCAAGTTACAATTGAGTACATTTAATCTGTTAACTTCATATTAATCAATTTTTGAATAAATATTTTAATTACCAAAGTTTCCTTTTTCTCAATTTATTTGTACATATTCATGACTAATATGTTTGAATCAAAAACATATCAAACAAGGACAAAATCTGCAGCAGACCGTATATCTTCAAGGACCAACAAAATCTGCAGCAGACCATAGATCTTCATATAGTCAAGAATATTAAAAACCTAAAAACCCATAACAAGTTACTGTTCTTGTCATTTATTATACTTTGTCTCTAAAAAGCTTTTTCTCTGATATATTATAATTGTGGAAACCACAAAGTTGTAGACTGTGATATAGACAATTGACCAGCAGATTCATATATTATTTATATATAAATGATCTTACAAGTATTTAAGATAAAAATATTTAAAATATTTATAATATTTACAATTATAACAGTCTGTTTTATAGAGAATATTTTCTTTAAATATTATAATCATTTTCTATAAAAAGAGTTTTTACTAGTACAACTATATTGTACATGTCTAAATTATAGACATAATAATGCCAAAACTTTTATGAATCTTTGGTCTCTGTCAACATGTCTACATAAAGTCCTAACCATGCCACTCATTAACATGTTTAAAGCATGTCAGTGTCAGATATTATTAGGTACAACTATATTCTTGTGATGAAAATATTTATGATTATAAATGTACTATTTACTTAGATCTGTTATTGATAGATCACTGAGATGGTTAGGGTTTATGCCAACTAAGCACTCTTGGACAGGGTAGGGGATGGTGCTCAATGTATCAATTGTGTGGCAGCCTGATGGCACCTCCTTGGCATCATAAGCTTTTGTATAAGAGACAGAGAGACCTAGGACAGTTGACTCCTCTTTGAACCTTCATCTACTGCTGCTTCTGGATCTTGCTGATGGTTCCTCCATCTCCTGTAGTGTCATCGATTGATCCCAGGAGCCCTAATTGGACTACCATGGGTGAATTCATTCATCAGGATTAATACAGTGAACATCAGACTTCTACATACACTGGCCTGTACCCCTGCTGTCTCTGCTTTGCCATTCTGTTTTGGTTCCTCAATTTCCTGTTGTGTCATCTCACAATCCCAGAAACCATCATTGGACTACTCTGCCTTGAACTGGACTGGACTTACCTATTACTAAAACAGTGTAACCCATGTCTTGACAGAAATCTCTTCCTATATGCAACATATACAAGTGTAACTGATTTTGTTTCTCTAGAGTCCAACCTATCATCTTTCCTATTCTATATATCAAATAGAAATAAGAGTTTCTCCATTATGTTGTTATGGTTAGGAGCCATTAAGCCAGTTGCAACCTGTAGTGACCCTATGTACAACATAACAAAACAGCCATGGCCTGTGCTTTCCTCCCAATCATTCCTAAACTTAAGCTCATTTTTATAGTCTTTGTGTCTATC
>NW_022106084.1:2081008-2083279 GCF_000313985.2 Echinops telfairi
CCTTCATCTACTGCTGCTTCTGGATCTTGCTGATGGTTCCTCCATCTCCTGTAGTGTCATCGATTGATCCCAGGAGCCCTAATTGGACTACCATGGGTGAATTCATTCATCAGGATTAATACAGTGAACATCAGACTTCTACATACACTGGCCTGTACCCCTGCTGTCTCTGCTTTGCCATTCTGTTTTGGTTCCTCAATTTCCTGTTGTGTCATCTCACAATCCCAGAAACCATCATTGGACTACTCTGCCTTGAACTGGACTGGACTTACCTATTACTAAAACAGTATAACCCATGTCTTGACAGAAATCTCTTCCTATATGCAACATATACAAGTGTAACTGATTTTGTTTCTCTAGAGTCCAACCTATCATCTTTCCTATTCTATATATCAAATAGAAATAAGAGTTTCTCCATTATGTTGTTATGGTTAGGAGCCATTAAGCCAGTTGCAACCTGTAGTGACCCTATGTACAACATAACAAAACAGCCATGGCCTGTGCTTTCCTCCCAATCATTCCTAAACTTAAGCTCATTTTTATAGTCTTTGTGTCTATCCATTTAATTAATTCATCTTTTCATTAACCCTCTTCTATGTTAACAATGATGTTCTTTCCCAGGGACGGATCCTTCCTGATAACAGGTCTAAGGAATGTAAGACAAAATCTCTAATCCTTAAAAAAAAAAAATCTCTCACCCTTACTTCTAATGAACATTTTGTCTGTACTTCTCCTAAGACAGATTTGATCCTTCTGCTGGTATCTCCTGGCGTATTAGGTGTTCTTCATTAGCAGCACAACTCTTCTTCTGCTCTTCTTCATGCATTAGCTCTTCTCTGCTCTTCCTTAGGCGGTGTCCAGGTTTCACATGCACACGGGGATCTTGGAAATAGCATAGCCTGGGTCTGGAGGACCTCAGTCCTCAAAGGAATAGCTTTTTTTTTTAAAACAATAAAAGCAAGTCTTTTCAGTAGATATTCCCTTTTGATTTCTTGATTACTATGTCCATAGGCTGCTATGTGTTGGAATGGATACCAGGGCCATGAATTTGGTTTGTTGTTGTTGTTGTTTGCTGCCTTAAGGATTAATTGTGTATCCAAACAAAATTGGATCATTGGCAACATCAATCTTTTCTCCATTTATCATGATGTTTCTCATTGGTCCAGTTGTAGGCACAGTTTTAATGTATTTAATCATACAGTGTTGAAAATATGAGTCTTTGATGGACTTAAAGGTCATCACATCCAATCACAGGGTAAGACTTAAGACATAGATGCAAGTAAATCCATGTTATAGTAACACACTTGCCCTTTTATTTAAGAAATAGCATGCTTTTTGTAACGAAGAAGTATTTAATCTTTACCAAGAGAAGTATATGGGTTTTTTAAATATACATAGTTTTTCATAAGTAAAATTACTATTGCTCCATGAAGAAAGATTAGTATTTAAAGGAATCAGTCAAATGAAAGCTATCATTTATCTATTATATTTGGAAAACTGTTGAGCTGTTACACCATCACCATGTGCACATAAAATTCACTCCTGCTTTCGTCTGACATTTGCTCTCCAGTGATTTATGTCAGCGTAATGTCTGAGCCGACTTGGAAACTCAGACATGGCCTTAATAAGCTGGTGCAGTATGTAAAATGTACTAAATCTCTCTTATCAAGCTCATTTCCATTATATGTCACCAGCAGTCAACTTTAAGTTGTGCAGTGTTTTGACACTCTTTCTACCTCTTGATGCAACTCACCCCACTTCTTTCCCTACCGATGTTCTCCATTTAGCTGTCAGGCCTGGCAATAGCTAACTTTATGAATGAACCCAAGATACTCAGTTATATGGATGGAATTTAGGCTATTAACCTTTCCTCTTCTCCTAGATAGTATAAACACTTTTAAAACACATTTGTGTCACTTGGTTTTTTTTCATTTTTTTAAAGTCACTCAGATGCTTCCATTTTTAGGTGCAGAGAAGTGGAGACTGTTTCGGTCTGGCAGAGTCCACTCCACATGGTGAAATCAACTCACCCGGCGAAGTGCTCCCTGCTCCTCTGCTATCATCATTCCATGTAAGGAGGCCTGAAGCAGGGGACACAAGTGCTCTTTGTCTCGCATACTTTCTTGTGCAGTTAATTTCTTGATGGATTCTCAAGTTATAAGTTATCAATAATTTGTTCTTCAGTTATTTATGATAATAAAGTTTAAACATTTAAAGGGTAATTCAAAAATTACTTGAATGTTGTGTTATATATAATGTTGTGTTGAAAGT
>NW_022106084.1:2085102-2094152 GCF_000313985.2 Echinops telfairi
TCTTGTATATACAGCTCTTTCTTCTACACATATGAGTGTCTATGGGTTTCTCTAGTCTACCCAGACTAACACAAACAGTTAGTCTAACTGTTCTAACAGAACAAGAGAATTCTGTATGGTTTAATAACTGTGATCAGGAACTAATAGTACTGAAGGGAAAAAGTCAAAGTTGCACTGAAAGCATTAGCTAAAAATCAGGCTTGAGGAATTGATGGAACATAAATAGAAATGTGTCAACAGGCTGATGAAGCAATGGATGCACATATTCATACATACCAGGAAATTTGGAAAACAGGTACTTTGCCAACTGACTAAAACAGATCCATATTTGTACATATTCTTAAGAAAGATGACCCAATAGATTCTTAAATTCTGGAACATTATAATTGATATCATATGCAAGTAAAATGTTGCTGAAGATAATACAAATGTTGCAGCAGTACAAAGACAGACAACTGCCTCTCAGCTTCAGGCTAGATTCAGAAAATAATATAGAACAAGTGATATCATTGCTGATGGCAGGGGGATCTTTACTAAAAGCAGAGAATACCAGAAAGACAATTACTTATATTTTATTCACGATGAAAATGCATTGACTGTGTGAATCATAACACACTAGGGCTAGCCTTGAGAAGAATAGGAATTCCAAAGCAGTTTATTACACTCCTGGGTAACCTGTACAAGGATCAATCAAGAGACCTTAGTATGAATAGAAGAAGATAGGACATCATGTTTTTAAATAAGAAGGAGGTGCTGTATCCTCTCACTTTACGTATTCAATCTGTGTGCTGAGTAAATCATCTGAAAAGCAGGATGATACAAAGGAGAATGTGGCTTCAGGATTGGAGGACATTTTATTAACGACTTGTAATATGAAAATGGCACACCTTCTTGTTGAAAGCCAGGAGAACTTGGATAGCTTGCCGATGAAGATTCAGGATTTCTGTCTTCACTCTGGATTACAACTCAATGTATAGAAGACAAACATTTCCCACTACTTGATCAATAGACCCATCTATCTTGGAAGAAGTGTACCTAGAACACTTCTTAGAGGCAAGGATGGTAAGATTTCTCGTCATGTACTTTGGACATATGATCAGGAGATGCACCTGATACTTGGTAAATAATTGGGGTAGCAAAAATGAGGAAGGTCTTCCCAAAAAGGAGTGATATAGTGGCAGCAATAAAGGACTCAAACATAAAAGCAATTGGGAGGATGTATTTTGGCAGGTAGCATTTCATGGCTAGGAATCGTAACAGGCTCAATGGCACCTGACAACTACAACAGTGTGCAGGTGACATAACCTGGCTTGCTGAAAGTCAAGAGGATTTATAGTACTTACTGGTGAAGATGAAAGATCTCACTATAAAGAAAACAGACATCTTCACACCTGGTCGAATAAGCAACATTAATTAAAGCAAATAATAATAAGTTGTCAGGGATTTTTTTTTCAGAACCATTATCAATGTTCTCTCTGTTCCATTGGGCAAATCTGCTGCAAAAGCAAAGGCAACACTTATTTTGAAGACTAAGGCACTCTTCAGCCAAGATTTTTATAATAAACCCTTATTTATTTGTAAAGTAAGTAATGAATAAGGAAGAGCAAAGAAGAATTAATGGCTTAGAGAAGAATTCCATGGATTTTTTGAAAAAATGAACAAATCCAAATCCGTGTGGAAGAAGTACCTCAAGTATGCCCCTAGATCAAGGTTACTGAGATTTTATCTCATGTTTGGGTATGACATCAGGAGGAATCAGTCCCCAAAAGAGAACAGCATATGTAATGGTGTATAAGGTCCATGCAAAGGTGAAAGACATTACATTAAATGGATACAATTGATTGAGTGGCTCGGGCATACAATTGATTGAGATTGCAGTGTGGGGCCAAGAAGTGTTTTATTCCTTTGGACATAGAAGGACTCTCAAAGATGACCAACTTGATGGTGCCTAATAATAACAATAAAATATGAGGAGGCTTCAAAACTGTATGTAAAAATCCATGATCTTTTAATTATATTTTTCAAAAAAAATGTAAGCCCCATATGTTATTGTTAGGTTCATTTGTGTCACATCCAATTTATGGATCCGACACTGCCTGATCTTCTGTGTTCTTCATAATTATTGTTATGTGTGTTTAAGTCTAGTCTGTCAATCTAGTTTATTGTCTTTCTCATTTTTGATGTCCCTCTATTCACCAAGCATGATGACAATTTCCAAAAATGAGCCTATCCTGGTAGCATGTACATGGTATACAGTCTTGATGTTCTCACTTTTAAAGATGATTCCAGCTTTACTTCCTTCAAGACAGATTATTTTGTTCTCTAGAAGCCCGTGGTACTTTTAACATTCTTTGCCAATAACATAATTAAAATATATCGTGTTTCAATCTTCCTTATTCATTACCCAGGTTCATGTGCCTCTGAGATTATTGAAAATATCATGGCTCAGATCAGACATACTTAGTCCTCAAAGTGAAAATTTCACTCTGTTAAAACTTAGAGCGATCTTTTGCAGCAAATTTGCCTGGGGTAATAAATTCTTTGATTTTGTGACTTTTGCTTACATGATCCAAATAAAACAAAATCTTTGGAAATTTCATTCTTTTTCTCTGCTGAACTTTCTTCAGCTTCAAACTGAATTTGCATATGAGCAATTAACTGTTGGTATTGCAGTTGGCTATGGGCCTCATTTTGCCTTTGATAATCAATTTATCCATTTTATCTTTTTCCAGATGTAGCTGATTTGATTTTTCTGTGTTCTATTGTTATAGTCTCTGTTTATATTGTTGATAAATATGTTTGCAAAGAGGAAGTTGACATTTTAAATACTATCATATAATTTTAAGCTTCGTATCTACCACCAAGGCCATATTTTCCAATTAATGATTCTTCATCTTTGGTTTCACATCTCATAATCCAATCAACAATTATCAATTCATCTTGATTGTATGTTTTCTCAATTTCAAACTGAAAATTTGGTAGCATTCTGCAATTTCCTCATTATTTACTTCAGGGGTTGATACATATATCTGAATATATTCTCATCAACTCATCTTCCTTATAAACATATGACTATACTTTATCAAAAATAGCATGATACTTCAAAGTAAAACCAAAAAAACCCACCAAAAATCAAAAAACAAACTACATTGTCTGGGGTAGTCACCTAATCCAGTATCCATTTTAGGATTAAGAGTGTAGGGGTGGAGTCTAGGCTGTCAATCTGGAGAAAGCCAATGACGCTTATGAATGGGCATGGCCTTCTCCTGAGAATTCTGGGAAATCTGGTGTTTCTTCCCTGAAGGCAGGAGACACCTTCCTCTCTCTGCTACTCCCTGGGAGACATGGAGGCTGACAAGACCTCTGAAGCTAGAGAAACCACGTGGAGACCCCTGCCAGCACTGAGATGCTTACAATATCACTGGATCCAAAGACTTTCTACCCACTGGCCTGTGATCATCCTGCATTCGGCATCATTGCACGTGTTTCGTGAGTCTGAAGAGGACGTTATGGATTGCTGTCGAACATATGGGCTAATGTCAGACTTATGGACTTGATCTGGACTGGGCTGGGATGTTTTCTCAATGTTCAATTGCTCCTATATATAAACCTCTCCCTTATAACATATGCATGTTTATGAATTTGTTTCTCTAGTCTGTGCAGACTAACACACTGTCATCTAGTCCATAACTCATAGTTACTCTCTATAAAATGGTAGAACTGCCTTGTGTGTTTCCGAGATTATGTTTACTGTAATAGTAAGCTTCATCTTTCTCTTGCAGAATAACTAATGTTTTCAAACTGCTGACCAGTCTATAACCACTAAGACACCTACACGGTCACTAATTGTCTGAATGTACAACACAATATAGGTATTGTTGGGTTTGTTCTAACGTATGATATTAAAAAAGTATATCAAATGTTTGTCAAAATTAGAAAACAGTTTAAAATTTGGAGAATAATTAAGTGGAGGAAGCCATGAAACATTAGTGTCAGACATCTACTTTTATCTCTTAAGGTGCTAAGGGTTGGAGAATAAAATACCTATTCTTGGGGGTTGTTTTGTTGTTAGTTCTAAACCATTGTGACCTCGTGCACAACAGAGGGAAACCCTGCCAGGTGCGGTGCCACCCTCGCGATTGTCTTTATGCTTGATCCCATTGTGGTACCCATGGTCCAGATTTCCTGACAAGTTGGCGAGTGCTTCTGTGCTTCATCAGCTTGTTGAAATATTTCCATTGGGACCCCATCAATTCTTGGAGCTTTGTTTTCGTCTTGTGCTTTCAGTGCAGCATGGATTTGTTCCTTCAATATACATGGTGACTCCTGAAATGGTTGAATGTTGACTAGTTCTTGCTACAGTGACTCTGCTTCAGCTTTATTTTGAACTTATATAAGGGCAATTGGTGATCTGTTCCACAGTCAGTCCCTCACCTGGTTTTAACTGCTGATCTTGAACTGCTCCATCATCTATTTCCCCAGATATAGTCAATTACAATTCTGTTTATACCATCTGGAGAAGTCCCTGTGTATAGCTGCCTTTTGTGTTGTTGTTTTTTTAAAGAATGTTTGATGTGAACAAGTCATTGGTTTTGCAAAATTTTATTGCGATCTCTAGTTTTATTTCTATCACCAAGTCAATATTTTCCAAATACTGTTCGTTCATCTTTGTTTCCAACTTTTGCATTCCAAGTATCAATAATTATCAATTAATATTGATTGCATATTTGATCAATTTCCAACTAAAATCATTAGTAGAATTTTTCAATTTCTCCATTATGAGCTTTTATGGTTGGTGTATAAGTTTGAGTAATAGTTGTATTGATTGGATTACGTTGAAGATAGATAGATATAACCTTATCACACACAAGATTGTATTTCATAATTATTTTGCAGTGTCCTTTTTGACAATTAATGTCATGCCATTCTTCTTGATTGTGTTATTTCTGGCACAAGATATCATATTACTTTCTGATTCAGAATAATATTTCATTATGAAATTCAAGTCTGTTCTGATTCACAGTGGCACATAAGAAAGAATCAACAGTACATTTTCCTGGCCCTGTTCTATATTCACAATTGTCGTGGTTACTTCCAGTGTTGGAGCCACTGTGTCCATCCTTTCTCTTTTTGCTGCCCCTATACTTTATGAATCATGATTTCCTTTACTAGGGACCGGTCTCTCCTGATAACATGTCTAATGTATATGAGATGAAATCTGTCCGGCCTTGCATCTAAGGGGCATTCTGGCTGTACTGCATCCAAGACAGACTATTTTTCTTTTTCAGCCTAATCCCTTCAGTGAATCCAAGAACATCCATTTCAGCACTATTGGCTCTTGATCATACACTAACTCTTGAAATGACTGAGTGTCCACCAGCTCTTTCAGATAGAGTGATTCTGTTCCTTCTATCTTCCTTTGATACACTCTGCATCATACACTATTTTGCACATATAATCCTTCAATATTGCAAGTTAGGCTTGAATTCGTTCTTCAGTGAAATATTACTTTACTGGAATTACTGAATATCAAATGTAATAAGGAATATGGGAATTCATTTTTCATGAGCCCTGGTTTTAAGTTTTAATAATAATAATAAAGATAAATTACTTGCTCTATCTACCTAAAATTTGGAAAGCAAAACAATATAATTACATACCCTTATTAATCTACTTGTTTAAATGTAATACCTATGTTTCAAATTGGCGCTAACAAATGAAATAAATTAAATTAACATCAAATAAAATTAAAATTGGTGTTAAAAGAAAGGCTACTTCTTCCCCAGATTATTGAATAGTCTAATAATAGTAATTGTAATGATGAATAAGCAGAGGAGGATGGCCCCACCACATTCTGGAGAATTCTGATGAGAAATGGTCTATACTGTGTGTTACAGATCCATTATCACCTTAAATTATCTTAGCCAAGCTGAAGGGGAGACAGATTTAGATCAAAGCAGCAAAATGAACCTCAGAAAGGTTAGGAAATGTCTAAAAATACACAGCATGCAAAGTGGCAGACACATAATTTAACCAGTGGTTGCTTTAGCTCAAAAGATTATGCTGTTCTAACAACACCACATTTCCTTAATCTTCCTATGAATTAATAAGAATAAGCTAAAGCATGCTGAGGCTTTTTGTAACACAAGAATTAATATCAACATGATAACTTTTAACCTGCAGAAAAAAAAGTTGTTTTTAAAAGATAAAATGAATAGCTTAAGTAAATAAATAGCTGAAATAATTCAGTTATCTAGGCTTCACCTATAATTGAGAATAAATAAAATGAAAATGTACAAGTGTTTATTTTATTGTTGAAATAAATCGACTATCCAGGTTTTGGATACATGTGAATTATGGAGCTGGTGAAGAATATTGAAAGTAGTAAGGAATGTCCAAAGAACAAACAAATCTCACTTGGAAGAAGTACAGCCAGAATGCTCTTTTAGAGGCAAGGATGGCAAGATACCATCTTACATATTTTGGACATATTGTCAGAAGAGACCTATCCCTGGAGAATGGCATCATCCTTGGTAAAGTAGCACAGCGGTGAAAATGAAGAACTTTGATAGGATCGATTGAAACAGTAGCTCCATCAATGGACACAGTTATAAGAGCAATTGTGAGGATGGCACTGGATGGGGCAGTGTGTCCTTCTGCTGTAGATAGTGTGCGATGAGTAGAATCTGACACCATGACATCAGCAACAACAGCACAAAGACCTTCCACGTGTGTAGCACTTTGGAGTCTCTTCTAGACTCATTGGCCAGCAACTGAGCTGGGCTCAATGCTTTGCCTGCCCCATCATATGTTTTATTAGCCCCGGTACATTTTTGCTTTATACATATTATCTTTCATATCTATCTTAACTTGACTTATGAACAATGTGGACATCCAAAAACAAACAAAAAACCCTACACATTACCTGACTCCTTTCTTCCTGTCCATATCAGTAATTGGGATGTTCTCCTATATCTTCCATATGGTCACTGTTGAAGTCTTTGAATACATCATGTTAACTCTGGTCTCATCTTTACCTTAGACCGCTCCCCAAACAACCATATTGTAAATTGCCTAGTTCTTCAAAATTTCTTATCCCTGAGACAGTGGTTATGCATTTGGCTGCTAACTTCAATGTCCGCTATTTGAAATCATTATTTGATCTGCAGGAGAAAAACAAGACTTTCTACACCAGTGAAGAGTTAAAGTTCTGAGTTTCTCTGGAACCTACAGAAATCGTACCCATCTTATGGTAGGGTCATGTATTAGTCTGGGTACTTTGGAGAAACAAATCCACAGCAACTCATGTATAAGAGAGAGTTTTATGTAAAGAAAATGTGCATCACGAAAACATCCCAACTCAATGCTGCCCAAGCCCACAAGTCCAACATTAGCCCATTAACCCAACACCAGTCCACAAAGTCCTCCACCTCACAAAACAGAGGCAATGATGCCGACTGCAGGAGAAAAGCTGAGTCAGTGAACAAATAAGCATCTCAGCACTAGCAGGGGTCTCCACAGGGCTGCATCGGAATAGGTCCATGTAGCTTCTCCTTGGGGATGTCTTGTATGAAGTCAATCTTGCAAGCTGAAGCAGGGAACTGCTAAGGCAGCTGCACCTTGGTGCGACCATCACAAAGCAAGAGACCCGAGAGCTAGAAAGGCGAGGCTCACCACCCATTTATCCCTCTGCCTTTCAATTAGCCCCACATGTGATTATCGGCCAGGCTGGCACAATTAACTAACTCAGGTCACTATTAGTCAGTGTCGACTTCACAGCAATGAGTTTTGTTTTTTGATTTTTGTTGGTGGATTTTGGTACATATTTCTGAAATTAACACTTACTTTTTGACTTTAAAATACATGTAAAAGGGCCCGCCCCATAACCAACTATGTGGACAACCACCTTCCCCCAGAAGAATTCATTTCAGAGGACAGCACTGAAGCTACAGCTCAGGGAGAGGGACATGTCTGATCAGAGCACACAGAAGCAAATGAAGCGGGAGCAGGAGAGAGTGAAGCACATCCTGGTCCACCAAGCCCTGAGGATGAAATTTCTGCTCAGAGCAGCCAATGCACAGAGAGGACCATAAGGCCGACCCCACTATAAGACACGACATACCTCACTGACCCATAGCCCTATAGGGGACTACACTGGAGACACAGTGCGGGAATTGTGCCTGATCTGACCCCTCAACACCGAGGCAAAACACTAAGGGCATGCAACAGAACAGCAAGGGGAGCAGAACAATGAAGTCCCGAGGGAACGCCAAAACTAGACTTTTAGGCCAGGGCGTGGCACTCCATCAGACTCAATAAGAAAATACACCTAAAGGTCACCAAACAGACCTTGAACTATTTATTGGTTTTCTATTTTATATCCTTGCTTTTTGTTTGTTTGTTTGCTGTTGTTGTTGGAGTTATTCTTTTATTTTCTATGGTTGCTTTGTTTGCTCAGTCTTGCTTTTGTGCATATTCTTATCTCTGCAAGTCTATCTAGATAAGATAAACGGGATGAACAAGCCTGAGGAGAAAACAATGGGAAGACAGTTGCAGGAAGAACAATGGAGAGGGGAAGGTGGGGGACAGGAAGTGGGGTGTTAACAAACCCAGGGACATGGGCACAATCAGTGACCAAAAATCCATGGCAAGGAGGGCTTAGGAGGTCTGGTAGGGCTTGATCAAGGGCAATGTAACCTCCAGGTATTACTGAAACCGAAAGGAAGACTGAGCATGATAGTGGGACAGGAGGAAAGTAAAAGGAAATAGAGGAAAGAATTAGGAGGCAAAGGGCTTTTATAGAGCTCTAAATACAGGCATGTACATATGTAAATCTATTTATACATGACAATGGGTAAATAGATCTATATACATAAATTTATAGCTTGAGTGTTAAGGAAGCAAATGGACATTGGGCCTCTACTCAAGTACTCCCTCAACACAAGAGCACTTTGTTCTAAAAATCGGCATTCTGAGATGCTCACCTTCCTGACATGATCACTGAAGACAAAGTGGGTGCATAAGCAAATTTAGTGAAGAAAGCTGATGGT
>NW_022106084.1:2094720-2097278 GCF_000313985.2 Echinops telfairi
AGGGGGATGGACAACACACAAGTGGGTAAAGGGAGATATCAGACAGTACAAGACATGGAAAAAATAATAAATTATAAATTATCAAGGGTTCATGAGGGAGGAAGGGGAAAAATGAGGAGCTGATACCAAGGGCTCAAGTGGCAAGAAAATGTTTTGAGAATGATGATGGCAACAAATGTACAAATGTGCATGACACAATGGATGGATGTATGGATTGTGATAAGAGTTGTATGAGCCCCAATAAAATGATTTTAAAAAATACATTCTAATTTTTCTTTTGTGTTTTTTTATGGAATCATTCCTCAGTACATGCATTTTAAATCAAATATCTATATCTAGCTATCTATCTATTCAGAAATTGCGAGAGTTGATTTTGCAAGACTGAACTGCAGCTGACATTCCTTTGGAAGGGATACTGATAGCAATGATAAATGTATAATCACACTTGAGGGGAAAGAACAACAGAATTGTAGGTGAATGGATACATTGGATGGTGTAATATATGGCAATAATAATACTATAATATGTTACGGGTCCAAGTGGGTGGTAGGGTTGTGGAAGGAGGGGATAAAGAGGCACTGCAGCATGCAGATTAAATAAGTATGGTGATGGATACCTCTACCACCATGGAAAATATTCCCTTCCTCTAGGGGAGCCACTGATGGTTTTGCAAATACTGACCTTGTGGTTAGCAGCCAACACATACCCCAAACGACACTGGGGCTCCTAGTTTATAATCACAATGGAATATTATGCAAGCAGATTTAGGAATGACATTCTGGCACAAGCTAAAACATGAAAGGACTTTTAAAACATCACATGAATTTAAAAAGTAGTCACCAAAGGACAAATGTTGTGCTACTGCACATACATGAAATACCTAGGATAAGCCAACTCATAGAGACCCAAAGTAATTCTGAATATACTAGAGACTTAATACGGCACAAAAAGTTAAGTGCTCACTACTAGCTGGAAGGATGGTTGTTTAAACCTATCCGAGAGACAGATGTGGGAATCTGCTTCCTAAAGGTCACAGATGGGAGAACTATTATAGAGAAATTTTACTCTGTATATTTAGAGCTATTGACAGTTCAAATCAATTTGAAGGCAATCAACAACATATGTTTGAAAATGTGAGAAATTGCGGTGTCATTGTTTTAGAATTTCAACTATAATTTGGATGGAGAAGGATCAGTTAGTGCTCTGTCCTGTTGTGCATAAGGTCACTATGTGTAGGGACTGACTGGACAGCATGTAATAAAAAGGGGAAATACATAGTGTTAATGGTTGTAGAATATTGTGAATGTTTTCAAAATAGCCACAGATATCAGATCTCACAAATGAGCAGCTTAATTTGAATGAAAAAAGCAACATGCTCTTTCGTTAAAATATTAAAACTAAGATGAGTAAATTTAGAGCAATAATATGTTCATGTAAAAATACTTTAAAGCTGACAAATGAATGCAGATCATGGAATTATTTATAAAAACATAGCTATTTTGATCAAATAAGCAATAGTACTTTTGGCAGTATGTGAAGTTGATTAAAATATTTATTCTTTACAAAAAATGTCAAGGATAGATACATTTAAAAACAAACAACATGAGGGCTTTTGGGGGCAATAAGAAAATGTATTTTAAGAACTACAATAGAAGGCATGTAATTATGCTGCACACACACACAAACACACTCACACAAAATACATCACAAGAAGAAACAAGAGAGCCCACAAACTGACAAATGGGACTTTATATGTAACAAAACTTTTATTTCTCATTTATATGAATATAAAACTAAATAGTTTATCAATCCAAAAAATACAAAAAATTTAATCTCTGTTCTATAGCTACATAAAAACTACAGAGTTTAAAATTACACACAAAATTACAAGTCATATCTTTCCAAACACATTAGCAATAAAAAGTAATCTAATTAGATTAGTCAGTTAAAATATCATAATAAAGTCAAATAGGTATTTATATTATCATATATATTGAGTAAAAAAAATAAAAGTTTATGGAAAAATCCATTACCACCTAATTCCATTTTCCCACTAACTTTTGGAACCTTCTTCGATAATATAAATTTAATGATAAATAAATAATTATAAATCATTAAGAAAAAGTATGATAGAAAAACAGACAAAAGAAATATTGAAGTACTAGACAGAATAGCAAACCTACAGTGTAATGAACTTCAATATCGCATCAGGAAATGAGAAAGAAAACAATACATAGTTCAAATTTCCAGTAAAATTTGGAAAATATTATAAAATCTGAAAATAGTGCATGTGGATCTCACACATCACTGAAGATAATATAATTTAGTTTAATCACATTTGAATTTTTTACAGATCTGTTCAAATTCAATGTAGCCTTTTCTTAAACCAGAAATCGTAATCCTCAAAGTCTATGCTAGGGAAATTCTCACTTGAGTAACAGAGAAATACATATAAAGGAAACAAAGAATATACAAAAATGATGGTGCCGGGCTATCAAAAGATATAGTGGCTGGGGTCTTAAAAATTTGAAGTTAATGAAGCAGCCATCTAGTTCAGA
>NW_022106084.1:2098153-2099656 GCF_000313985.2 Echinops telfairi
GTTATGATCGACAGAGGTGAATGTCTTTGCATAGTCAATAAAACACAAGCAAACATTCTTGAAGTCTCTGCTTTCAGCAATGGTATTTCTTATTCCATGTCCTCTTCTGAATTCAACCTGAACCGCTTGCAAGTTCCTGTCAATGTACTACTGCTACTGCTGTTGGATGATCAATTTTTTTGTTTTCATATATTAATGTTATTGTGTTACAATTTGTGTATCCTCTTGCATCACCTCACTTAAGAACATTCACAAATGTGGACTCAAGTCAGTTGGCCAAGTAGCTGTTTTCAAAATTATATTTATAAAAGCATCACTGGTTTTGCATTTCTAGAGAACCGAATTGAAAGATAATGATTCAGAATTGGTAACAGAAAACCGAAGTTTTTGTCCCTAAAGTCAGTGATTTGAACAATGTCATGAAACAAAAAATTTTCATATGCATGAGTTATTACTTATCTCAAAGCAGGCTGACTTTTGCATATAAAGGAAATAATCACCAACAACTTGTCTGACACAATTAAAAAAACCTTCAAAAACCATACTACAATTAATTTGATATCTTTATGATTATGATTTAAGCAGCCTTAGTGGCATGCTGGTCACCTGTTCCACAGTTGGAACCCTGCCTGCTAAGGGAAAGCCTGGGGATTTGCCCCTGTATGTATTTAAAATATAAGAAAACAATTGTCAACTCCAAGAGTCCTACAGGTTTCTTTTAAGTTGCAATCAATTAGATGACACACAGCCACAGCAGCATGATTATGTTTAATATTTTAATAATAGTTTGTGTCTCCACAGGGAAAGAGGGAGCAGACTTCAACCGGAGCTCCAAGACAGGAACACAATACACTGTCATGAAGCCGGAACCAATGGAGAGGCCTGAGCAGCCGGCCCCATTACCAACTGGGTGCAAGGCACCACCCTCCCCCAGGGGGAATTCACTTCAGAGGACAGCACTGAAGCTGCAGCTCTGGAAGAGGGGAAGGGCCACTGGTCTGGTTGGAATGCATGTGAGCCAATCAGGGGGTGAGGGGAAAAAACGGAAAGAGCGGAGCACATCCTGGCTCCCTGAGCCTTGGGGACAATGTGCCTGTTCGGAACAGCAATTCACGGAGGTTACCAAGGGGCCGGCCCCACCACGGGACACAGCGTTCCTCATTGACCCATCACACCATTGGGGACAGCACTGGAGACAAACGGCGGGAATTGCGCCCACCAGGAGCTCACCACGCCAAAAGCCAGCCTCTGGGGACATGCATCAGAGCAACAGAGGGAGCAGAGCAGTAAGGTTCCCAGGGATAGAGGCGGTGCCGGGGCATGGCTCCCTACCAGACTTGACTGGAAAGCACACGTGAAGGAAAACAAACAGATCCTGAACTATTCATACAGTTATATATGTATGCATGTGTGTTTGTATATTGTAGTTGTAACCATTGTTTTACTTTCTGTTGTCGCTTCGTTGCACTCGGTCTGGTGATGGTACATAGCATGTCTACCTGG
>NW_022106084.1:2099756-2101581 GCF_000313985.2 Echinops telfairi
TGTTTGCCATCAGACATCCAGATTTAAGGCTCTGGAACTCAGCTGTACTGCCTGCTAGTCCTAGGAGTTGCCTACAGCCTACCATCTTGCCTACTGACTTTGTATTCATGTCTTGGCAATCAGAGGGTCCATCTGACAAGTTAGTTTTAGGTCCATCAGCCCTTTCAGCAGATATCTTTCAGAATATTCTGATTCAAGGACCTGAAACGTGCTCATTTCTACAACTATGTGAGCCATTTCTATTAATAAAACACTCTCTCTTTTGCGATGTATATACACACATATATGTCTATATCTATCTATATAAAATTCAATGAGGCAGGAAGAACATGAGGATCCCGTTAGACTTCATTTTACTCCTAAAGTTCAAAAAACATGTATACAATAAGATTTTAAAAATTTGAGGATGCCAAAACAGCCAGTTGATGTAGTATAAATTGAAGAGTGTAGAATTCCTTAAGGAAATGTTAGGGTAATTGAAACACTATCTTCAGGCATATATACATTTGGTTGGAGGATATGTAGTAAAACAATAACTTGAATTTTTTTTATATTTTTGTTGAATATAGGTTTCCATAATTTTGTTACTATGGCTTTTGACTTAATCTTGTAAGAAAATATGGATGGAAATGACAACCCTAACATTGAAAACATGGTTTATCATTAGTCAGTTATGAGAAAGTTCTGGACAATAAGGGTATGATAATCAGGGTTTGCGTCAACTTGGCTGAGCAATTGAGTGATATGGCAATTGAGGCTTAGTAATTACCCATAATGTGACCTAACATAATGTAAGCAGCTGCATAACAGAGTCTGTTGTGAGCAGCCAAAGAGTTGTAATAAGATGGGGCGGAGTTTATCTCCTTACTTGGTTCACAGCCCTGATGCAATTGAAAGGAAAGGCTCTCTAAGATGTGGCTTACTTCCTATGTAAGCGGACACTGTGGAAGAACTTGCTTGCTTTTTGTGCGGTCTGGATACTTCATTGGGCTCATTGACCTCCAGTTCTTTGGTCTTCAGCCAATGGCTTGCCATAGTGCCTACTGAAAGGAGAAGTCATCTCTGTGATTCAACTTGGCAAGCTTTACTCATTCACTTCTTCAACTATTACCCTGATCCCTTTACCTTAGATCCATCTGCCTTATGCTTCATGTTATCAGCATGTAGTGTGTCTGCCAATCTTAAGTTCTTCATCCCCTGAAGCTGTAAGAGTCAAGAAAGGTCTCCACTTTAACCTCTGAACCGTGGAACACAGTTTAGATGTGTTCCATGACCCACATATATATGGAGTATATATATATATAAATGCATTATAAAGATGTATGTGTGTTTAGGTGCGATTGAATTTCTTCTAAATAGTATTGACCCTACACAACAGAAGGAACACCATTCAATATTGCATCATCCTTATAATTGCTCTTACGCTTGAGCTCATTTTTGTAGCCACTGTGCCAATGTCAATCCATCTTGTCAAGGGCCGTTCTTATTTTATTTGACCCTCTATTTTTCCAAGCTTAATGTCCTTCTCCAGAGGCCAGTCTCTCCAGAAAATACGCCCAAAGTAGGTGAGACAAAGTCTCACCATCCTTGCCTTTAAGGTGCATTTTGGCCATACTTCTTCCAAGATAGATTTGTTTGTCCCTTGGGCAGTCCATGGTACCTTCAATATTCTTTATAGATTCTTACCTTTTTAATGTTCTACTTTCACATGCATATAAAACTCCTGAAAATACCATGGCCTGGAACAGGCATATCCTAGTCCTCAAAGTAATAGCCTTGCTTTTCAACACTTTAAATATGTTTTTACCAGTTCAACACATCCTTG
>NW_022106084.1:2101681-2102801 GCF_000313985.2 Echinops telfairi
TGCAGGGCTGGATCAAGGGCAATGTAACCGAGAGGAATGCCTAAAACCCAAATGAAAGGAGAACATGATAGTGGGACAAGAGGAAAGTACAAAGAAATAGAGGAAAGAACTAGGAGGCAAAGGGTAGTCATAGAGATGTAAATACAGGCATATAAAAATGCAAATATATTTATATATGATGAGGGGTAAATAGATCTATGTACATATATTTATAGGTTGAGTATTAAGAAAACAGATGGACAGTGGGCCCCTGAACAAGTACTCCCCCAACACAAGAACACTGTGTTCTAACAATTCAGCAGTCTGAGATGCTCACCTGAGATCGCTGAAGACAATGGGTGCACAAGAAAATGTGGTGAAGAAAGCAGATGGTGCCCAGCTACCAAAAGATATAGCACATAAAGCCTTAAAGACCTGGAGATAAACAAGCAGCCAGCTAGCTGAAAGACAACAAAACCCACACGGAAGAAGCACACCAGCCTGCCCCTACTCGATCACTGAGGACAAAGGGGGAACATTAGCAAAAGTGGTGAAGAAAGCAGATGGTGCCCAGCTATCAAATGATACAGCATCTGGGGTCTTAAAGGTTTGAAGACAAGCAGGTGGCCATCTAGCTAAGAAAAAACAAAACCCACAAGGAAGAAGCACACCAGCCTACCCCGAAATGAATGCTGAAGACAAAGCGGGTACATAAGCAAATGCAGTGAAGAAAGCTGATGGTGCCAAGCTGTCAAATTACACAGAATCTGGGGTCCCACATGCTGGAAGATAAACAAGGGGCCATCTAACTGAGAAACAACAAAGCCCACATGGAAGAAGCACACCAGCCTGTAAGACGACAAGGCGGCGAAGGGGTCAGATATCGGGTATCAAAGACCAAAAAACCCCCCAAAAACATAACATTATGAATGAGGGGGAGTTCAGAGTGGGGCCCAGGGCCCATTCGGGGGAAATTGGACATCCCCTTGCAGAAGGTCTACGGAGAGAAGAGGAGCAAATCAGAGTGCAGTGTAGTAACGATGAAATATGCAATTTCCCTCTAGTTCTTAAATTCTTCCTCCCCCCCACTACCATGATCCCAATTCTACCTTACATATCCGGCTGGACTGGAGGATGTACA
>NW_022106084.1:2103419-2111290 GCF_000313985.2 Echinops telfairi
TTAATATTCTATATAAAATATTTTTCTGCTTATATTTTTAACATTTACTTGTGCAGTTCTTTCAAACTTTAGAATACACGTTTCAAAATATAATTTTTAAATTCCCTGTATTAGCAACTATTGAATTTCTCAAATTTAAACATAAATAATGGCATAAGGTGATAGTGACAAGGTAACTTGAAGGCATTTTTTGTTTTATGCAAATTATTTTATAGGACTCAGTCAATTACTATTTGTATCTTATACTAAATTCATTATTAATCAACTAGTATAATTGTGTCAAAGCCTACTGGCTAAATGTAAACTTTGAAGATAGCTACAACGAGGATGCTTGCTCTAAGACATTTAATTCATTGGTTTGCATTTTATAAATTGAAAATTAACTTCAGAGGAGGAAATGAACAATCTTATATTTTAAATGAAAATTCAATTTCAGTCATTACAATGTTTGTGTTTGTGTATGAATAAAATATTCTTGGTTAATTAAAATATTTGGGTAATATATTTAAATTTATTTTTCTTTAGTATATAATGAGCTTATAATTAAGTTCAAAGTGTAGTTTTACATTTCTATTTCTGTAAATAAAAAATATATACCCCAGCAATTTGATTCTAATTTATATGATAGTGGTGTAAAAAGAACTAGCTCCTTATGGAAACGGAATAAAACTCTTCTGAGCCACCGGGGAAAAAAAGTAGGAATTATTATTAGCATTTGAGAGAGGACATATTTTAAAATACAATGAGGCTTCATTATAATACATTGAGCTATAAAGTGTATTTATTACAAAACAACTGCCTAACGCATATACTTTGGGGAAGAAAAGAAACTATGAAGACATCTCTAGCAACACTTCGAAATGCTTTAGAAAGTGTGTTAAAACTGCCACTTCCAACTCGACTTTCCTATTTATGAACTTGTGAAAATAAACTATATGTTTTGACATAAAATGTTCTTTCTGTCTTAGAAATGAATTTCCACGTATCATGTTATAAATCCCCAAACAACCATGTAGCCCATTTTATTATTCATTGTCACAAGTCAGGTACTCAGGTTTACTACATACATATTAAATTGTTAGGTACAAAAAATATGCAATAAATATTTATTATAAAGCAACTTTGATTTAGTTATTCTATAAACTCAATAGGTATAAAGAAATAAACAAGAAAATGTAAAAATAAACCAAACAAAAGTTTGATATTCAGAGAGCATAAACATTAGTTGATTATTAGAATCAATTTACTCCCTTAGTAAATATATTTTGAGTCCATCATAAATCCAAGAATGTGGGGAAAATATGTAGAATGGTCCCAGAAAAGGAGAAGGGAGAATACATTTGAAGATAGAATGTAAAAGCAATTGGTTTTAAAAATTTAGGGCATTTTTCTCAATCTAAATGACAACAACTATTTTACAGCTTTTGTCTTGTGATCTTTTCTCCAAGAGGAAAGGCTGAGGAAACCCCTGGGCATCCTTCCTCCATCAGACTGAGGTCCCACCTACTCAGGCAGCCTAGAAAATTAATCCTAGGAAAGAATATGCGTTTAAAATACCTATTAACATTCTCCACAAACACTATAAAGTGAAACCAGCTCTTTGTTCACACTGTGCTTCATGCAATACTGAAAAAATGAAGCCTTTCAAATAAGGAATGCTTTTTTAAATAATTTTACAACTTATATCATAATCTACTAAATAGGATATATCATAATCTACTAGCACAAGTATTTCATCTGCACTTTTACAATTTAGAGTCCCCCATAAACAAAATCACTTTTTACACTAAGAATGTTTGGTTTAAGTGCTCATTCTAGGTAAAACAGGCTCTCTCTGATTTCTATTGATGTCTTCTTTGGAATTGACTCTTTTATGTTTTCTTTATACAATGTAACAGATGGTCTTGTTCAATGTAGGCATCTCATTGTTCATCATAACTGGTATGTACACTTTTCTCCTTTATGAAAGCAATCCAGCTAGTGACCTCAATGCATGATTCTTTAGCACCCATTTGTTGACATCGATTTCCAAAGAATTTGTCTTTATTAACGGAAAATTCTTGCTCTTGCATTTTTTCTTTCTATCCACCCCAGTAATCCCCATTGTCAACATTCTATCTCAACACTCAAAATCAATGTGATATCTATCTATCTATATATCTATCTATCTATCTATCTATCTATCTATCTATCTATCTATCTATCATCTATCATCTATCTAGATCTAGTTGATTGCCAACTTTTCATGCCAGCCAAATGCTGAATCCAGATCCAGAAGCAAAATCTGTCTGAAAATCATAGCAAGACTTAGTGTTTCTATCCATTTGGAGGTAGAGTTATGGCTTTCCAGGTGCTGTGTGTAAGTACTGTATAGTGTTACCAACATGTGTAACCCACCCGAAGCAAACAAATGGTGGTGTCTTAAGTCACATTCTCCTGTAAAGTAGCTTTAAAGGTGCCCCAAGGAAACAAAAGTTGTGACTAAAGTCAGCTCTTAATGTCACCCTAATCCTGTCCACTTGAATAGTTGAGAACCAAATCCCAAACCAAAATCACTGTTATCTATTCAAGGCCAACACACAGCAACATTGTAGGACAGTGTATAACTGTACCTGTAAGTTTCCAAGATTGTAACTCTTTACAGGAGTACAAAACCTAGCTTTCCTCCCATAGAGCAGCTAGTAGTTTCTAACTGGTAAACTTGATGTTAAAACTGCAACTCAATGCACAGAAAACACCCTCAAAAATGGAACTATAGCCACATGCATGAAGTTTGGAATTATAATACATCACATAAGGAATTACGGCAATGAGGACCAAATTAATTGAGTACAACTCAATATGAGTATGTTTTTATCATATATTCCTACTCAATTTTTAGTAACTGTATTCTTTTGAGCACAAGCAAGATTGAACATCTCAGCACCCTTGCATTTTGATAGGACTATGTGGGTTGTTTTTTTCCAATAGCATGTGAGAGGAAATGAGTGTCTCTTTCAGGACTCAGGAGAGCAGAATGAATGTAGGATCTCCATGTACTCTCTTCTCTTCTGCTTTTGGAGAATAGCAAAGCACTGTGGTCGAGATAATACAATTATAAGAAGATGGAATCTGTTTCAGTTTGTGTGCCACTATGCACTGCATTGACACACATTGGTTAAATTCTGTGAGATGAATTTATCAGTGTTGTGACAATATAATAAGATCTATTATAACAGTATAACCTAGAATAATCTCACTAAATAGTATCCAGAAATTAACATGACAAAAATAAATTTATGATTTCTGCCACAAAATATTTTTCTCCAAAGTTTAATTGTAGATATTACCTAATGTCATATTGGGCAACAAAACCAACAAATAAATAAAACAATGACCCCAAACCAATAACTATCTAGTAGTCAATTACTACATTCTATATTAATATATCGGGATATTATATTAGCTTTTACTTCAACATTTTCAACACCTTTACCATAGACAACCTTGTCTCAATCATAAACACCTTTTGTCTGGAGGTTTGCTAAATTTACCCAAGTGAGCACCAATTCCAGTTTTATCCCTCATACTATAAATTCCATAAAGCATTTCCTGTCTTGTATTTCCTGAGAACATTATTGTTCCATTTCAAAAATTATCCAATAAATTCTCATGGCATGTAGGAGACTTCCCATGACCACAATTATACTTGTATCTCTTTTGAGCCTGTCTTTGCTTACTGTGGTTTACACACATTCGCTTCATTGATTTTTGCTTTCAAATGTACAAAGCTTGTCTTACATTTGCTGTAGCAGCTCTCTTAATGCCCATCTCAATCATCTTTTCTGATTCACACAATGACTGTCCTGCTCATATAGCATATATTTGGAAAGAGAATCCTTGTCATTCCACAAATTTTCATCATGCACTCTTTTTTTATCCTCTGCTATTTTTTTCCTGGTACACTTCACTCCATATTTGCATGTGAGTATGTGCGTATTTTTCAGGAGAAATTCTAATTGGGGCATAAAATTGTGAACAACCACACGAAAATCCACACATTCAATTAACATTTAACAAAGGGCAAACCAACAAAGTATACAGACAACATATACACTCACACACACATATATGCACATACTCATATGTACATATAGCATGAAATGCACTATTATCTCAAATGTCTTGGAATTGAAGAATGAGCCCTACCAGCTTTGGATCTTTTTGATTAAACCTTTCCATTGATATCCCATGTGCCTCATGCTTGGAAAGGAGATTGTCAGTGAAAAAGGAGAAAGTTCTGATCAAGAAAGATTGGCACAGGTGCTGCAACAAGGGGCACAAGCATAAGAACAGTTGTGGGGATGGCCCGGGACTCTACAGTATTTTACCCTGTTTGTACATGGGGCCATTGTGAGTAAGAACCAATGTGATGGCACCTAACAACAACAACAACAACAACAACAAGGAACCCTGTTGACACAAAGCAACAACAACAAGGAACCCTGTTGACACAAAGTCTACCCCATCATTCATGCTTTAAATTTAGAAAAGGTGATGGTTGGGGGTTAGAAATGTTATCTTTTTAACACAATTATTCAGCTTGCATGAGAAACAAATAATCTGAAAAGGTGGATTATATGATGAATTTAGCATTAGAATTGTGCCATGACTCATTAAAAACCTCCAAGATGGGACAACTTGCTGAAAGTGAAGAGGATTTGAAACTCCAAGGAAGATCAAGATTACAGCCTTCGGTATGGGCTTCATTTTCAGAAAAGGAAACAATCCTTCTCACCAGAGGAACAATAAACACCAACATGGTTAACAAAAAGTATTGAAATTGACACATATTCCATTTTACTTGAATACACAATCAACACTTTTGGAAGCGATAGTCAGGAAATTAAATTACATTTTGCTTCAGACAAATGTGAAAGGAATGTCATTTGATGACTAATTTGGGGGTGGATAAATAATAATGAAATAAGTAAGTGAGAATATCATATAAAGTCAAGAGAAGTCAATATATAAATGATATTAAGTCTTTAACACTAGTTGTTTGAATAATGACCTAGTATAATTTATAGAGAGTCACTATACCAAAAAGAACTTGTCAACATTCCACCAGTTTAAGAGATTGCCTGTGAGCAGGGACCAATGGCGCTGAAGGAAGTTCAAGCTGCAGTGAAAGCATTAGCCAAAAATGTAATACCCTGCTAGGGTACCAATTCCTGGAATATAGATAGATATAATCCTTTCACAGCCATCATTATACTTCAAGATATATCTTGATATGTGCTTTTTGAGAATGAATGCTATGCTTTTCGTGAACTTGCCATTACTGGCTTAGTAAACCATATGATTTTCTGATTCAAAATGACAAATGGCTGTCCACTTCAGCTCACTAAAGCCTAGAATGTCAATCTTAAAGAATTTAACTTCATTTTTCACAACTTCTAATTTTCCTAGATTCATATTTTATATATTCCAAGTTCTGATTATTGATTAATAATTTCAAATGTGTCTTCTCATACTCAATCAGCAAATGAAGGCCCCGGAGGCTTTACTCCCAGGTTTTGACTCCATCTACGACATTGTGGTCACTCTGCTTTGAGAAAGCAGCTCTTCCTTAGTCATATTTTGAGTGCCTTCTGAACTGAGTATCTCATCTTCAGGCACTAACCAGGACAATATTTTTCTTCTCTTCATGAGGTATTCAGTACCAGGCTATATGTCAATGGTATTCATATGATTTTTAACAGCTAATTCCTCTGAACTAGATGGCATTTTTCTTCTCCATAGTCTGTTCTTAGTCTAGAAACTCTTCTGAAACCATTTTGCTTTGGGTGACCCTGGTAGCATTTGAGATCCTAGTGGGATATCTTCTAGCAAAACAGCAATACCCAAGCCACCACAGTATGACAAACTGCCAAACAAATGGTGGCCTCTGGTTTACAAGGTTGTAAATTGTTATGGGAGCAGAAAGCCCCTTTGCTTTTGAAATATTGACCTTGTGGTAAGCACTCCAACTCATCCTTAGGGGTCCTTTAAATAAAAAAAAAAAACAGTAAATAATCAAGAGCAATAATACCAATAAAAATATATCTTCATGTGATTAATGAAGCCCGGTAATGGTATAAGATAAGCACTGGTCCACTAACCACAAGGGCGGTGGTTCAAACCCACCAAATATCTTTGGGAGCTAAATATGACAGTCACATCTACAGTCACTCTGAGTTAGAATGCATGCAATTGCTGTGGGTTTGGTTTCCTTTGTGTGATTGAAGATGCTGCAGAACTTCTATCAGATTATATACAAAATAATATTTGACTAGCAACACTAAATAATATGTGCTGATTTATTTTCCACACTTAAAATAGTGAGTAAAAATAAGAAAACTAACCCTTCACATTATTTTACTAACACTTTGAGGAGATTTACTCACACCCTATTTTATTCTTTCAGCTAACTCACATTGCTACTTTTAAAATTCATTTTTATCACTTGCTAAATAATAATTCAACCTCTTAGTGTTCTTTCAGCTTAATAATAAAATTAACAAAAACCCTCAAGTCAAACCAAAATTAGGTACAGAATATCTTATCTACAGCAAAATTTTCACATGCATGTAATTAACCATAGTCTCTGATTAATATTGTTAAAAACATACACAAGTACTTTCAACTGCTTTGGAAGGAGAAAGCTCCAAATATTTCTCACAAAGTAATGAACAACAAAAGTAAACTTTGAGCTTGTTTTTTTTTTAATTCCTTCTAAGCACTGAGATCACTGGCCAATCAGTCAACTTGAAATTGAATAAAAGTGCCCTCAAAGAGAGATAGTCAATAAGACAGAGCTATTAGTAAAAATCAACTTAATCGCAATGGATTTGGGAGGTAAGGGGGAGGGGATATAAGTTGTAAGTGATACTCAGCTCAAATGTTATAATTAAAAATAATGAGTATGTAGCAATATGTATGTAGTAGTGATATCCAGTAATATGTATGTAGTAGCTCTGGAAAGCACGGACACAAATAGAATCTGTAAATAGTGTGTTCTCTCCTCAAAGAGACCTTCCTGCAGTGCACAATACAAAAATCTAGTTCAGGGTATGAGAAAGAAAAATATTTTCATTTCTAATTATATTCAAATTAAGATTTCTTGGCTTGCTAAAGGGATGGATTGGTTCTAGTGGGAAAAGCAGAGTTTTGTCTGGACATTCAATAGAACCAGATATATAACGCTGTGAGAAAACAGCAAATCTAGTCACACACATGATATGAAGGTGACAATATTTAAAATAAATAGAAAGCAGCCCTCTACCACTCAGAATTGAGCGAGGAAATATTTCTGGCTTAGACCACTTTGGAAAGAATCTCATGCACTGCCATTAAGTTGAAGACAACTCAAGGTGACTCTATAGGACAGTGAAAGAATGGAATATGAGAAAACCCACTTAGGAGACACAGGTCTCTTCAATACTGATACTACTTAGGACAAGAAAGGATCTCTTCCTCATTGACCTAACACCAAGCAAAAGAAAGTGAGTACCAATAACACAGGGACAAGCCTGTGGAGATACGTTCTAAAGCAAAAGGCAAATGTGCGAAGGTTTACAGAAAGAACCAGACAGAAGGGCAATGTTATTAAACTATATTCAATTTTAGATAACTCTAGATAAATTTGATTCAAAAGAAAAAATGAATGAAACAAAAGTCATTCCAACCAAGTCCCAACACAGACACATAAAAAAGCTAAGTAGAAGAAAATTTGTATTCATTTTCAGATAGGACAATATTAACCTTTATCTCAAATTTCTTTTTTTTTTTTTAAACATTTTATTAGGGGCTCATACAACTCTTGTCACAATCCATACACACATGAATTG
>NW_022106084.1:2112843-2114704 GCF_000313985.2 Echinops telfairi
CATGAAGATTCACTCTCAATTAGATATTAAGAGACATATAGGACTTTAAGAAGCAAGCAAAACCTACTCCTAAGAGAGAAAACAATCAATAGAAACAACTAAACAAAAAAAATAGATCATTTAATAACTGTGGCAAATCATCTATTCATTTAAAGACTCATCTACTGGAATCTTAAGCAAGGTGTAAGTAAAGAAAGAGAATGGTGCAGTAGCAATGGTTGAATATTTAACTGCTAAAGTTTTTGAACAAAAAAACAAAAAGAGAATAACAAAAGGAAAATGGTAACCACATGCTGGGAAATGCATCAAAGACTGTCCAGTGGGTGAAATGCCATTAGAATACACACACATAGGAAGAATTAAAAGCTAAAGTATAGAAAATATCTGAGACTACTCCCAAGCCCTGTGTAACTACTCCCAGTTTAGCCATGTGTAACATTGTAAATTCCACAGCCTGCCCATGGAATCTACGCTTAGGTTGTGATATAATATCACAGGATGTAGGAATATTTGCCTCATCTATTTCCCACAATTCATTTACTTTTTTTCCTGATAACCTGTTTATTTAAGCCACTTTTCTCTTGAGAAAGTATCTGATAACAGGAAGAGTTTCAGTAATGACCAGAAATGGCCTGTCAAACAAATGCAGAAAAAATAGTCATAATTTTCAGGTCATTCTAGAATAAAAATACTTTGGTTTAACAAAATACAAAAAAATGTCATCATGAAGATGTCATCAGACCAACTTAGAAGACATTAAAAAGATAATGGCCTGATAAATCATTACCTATCAGGACTCATCGCCCTACCCTATTTATATTTTTTTCTGGGAAATCTGTTACACATTCCATACACATGGAATTTTCATCCATGAGTGCATATATAAAACTGTGATCTCCAGCTTTTTGGAGCTTCATGTGATGACTCCAGTCCTGATTAACCAAAGGAAAGTTTTCCTGTTTCAATTTCCTCCAGGTTTAACCTCTTTCTCAATGGAGACAAGATAGGACTGGGTTTGTCATCGCCCTTAAAGAGATCAGAGAAAGAAATGACATTAGTGAAAATCACAGAATCATGTAAGTAATAAAAAATGAAAACTAAGTGAAAGAGATTAAATTATCTATAACATGTCAAATATAATTGAAGCTCAAAATTAATCATATATATAGCTAACGACCACCACTTGTCTTTGGTTTGTCACAATGTGGTAGCTTATGTGTTGCTGTGATTGATGGTGCAAGCTGGTATTTCAAAATGCATCAGGGTCAATATGTCAGGCCAGGTTGACTAGAGAAACAAATCCAGTGACACTCATATATGTGTAAGAAAGAGCTTTATATCAATAAGTCATTAAATCTCAAGAAATATCCCAGCCCAGTTCAGCATTAAGTCTGATACTAGTCTTCAAGTCCCTCTGCAGACTCATGCAGTCACAAGCATTGAGGAAGAATGCAGGAATATCACAGGTTGGTGGGTGCAGAATCATGTGTATTCAATACTGGTGGACACATCACAGGGCTCTGACAGCAATCAGGGTCAGCCAGCAGGAAAATGAAAGTACAGAGAGAAGGGGAGGTTCCCAGGACTCTCCTTAGGAAAAGACCACACCTATAGGGAGGCACCATCAAGCTGTGACCAGATTGAAAGGGTAAACTCCACCCTTACACTTTCATATATCTTCAGGTTGGCATGAAATTATGTGAGATAGTTAACGCTTTTTGTGCCAACCTGGCCAATGAACACATGTGGGATTAATTGAAGGGTGGAAGAGAGAGTGAGCATTGCCTCTCTTATCTCTTGCTCTTTGATCATTGGACCAGTGTGCAGCTGCCTTGCTTGCTCTGTGCCTCAATTTGCAAGC
>NW_022106084.1:2115116-2116662 GCF_000313985.2 Echinops telfairi
AGCTTCCAGACTGAGAATTGATTACAAAAAAAGAAATAAGCTGTCACTTCTGAAGAATTGGCATGAAAAGCCTTTAGATAACAACGGAACATTGTCAGATACCAAAAGCCTCACGAAGAGAAGCAGAACATTGTCAGAATTTATGCTAAGAGATGAGATCCTCAGTTCAGAAGATTCCTAAACTATGATGGAAGAAGAGTTGAACTCTTACAGTAGTCGCCCATCATGCTGTGGATGGAGTAAAACTAGTGAGAGCTAAGCCTTTGGAGCCTTCATTTGCTGATGGGACATGACTCAAAATGAGAAGAAAGATTTGCAAACATTAAAACTCAGAACTTGGAATGCACCAAGATGAATATAGGGAAATTGGAAGTTGTGAAAAATGAAAAGCATAAAGATAGACATTCTATGCTTAGTGAGCTGAAATGGACTGGCGTTGACATTCTGAATCAGAAAATCACGTGGTTTACTAAGCCAGTAACGAAAGGTTCAAGAAAAGGGCACTGCATTCATCCTCAACAAGTACCATTCAAGATACTTCTTGAAGCACAAAGCTGACTGTGAAAGGATTATATCTATCCACATTCCAGGAAAACCAATCAATATCATTATTACTCAAACGTCTTGATTTTGGTGGCACTGACCACCAAGATGAATGATGAAAAAAAATCAAAGACTTGTACCAACATCTTCAGTCTGAAATTGATCACATGCAGTGATCACATGCAGTCACAATGTAATGGCAAATGTTAGAAATTGGAATGCAAAAGTTGGAAACATTTCCAAAGCATTTTCCTTCTACTTGAGTCCTGGTATCAGTTCTTGTACTTTCCCCTCCCTCCCTCATGAATCCTTGATCAATTATACAATATTATTGTGATTTCGTGTGTACACTGTCTGTTGTCTCCCTTCACCCACTTTTTTGTTATTCGTCCCCCTCAGGGAGGGGTTATATATCCAATTCTGTGATGGGTTCCCCCCTTCTCTCCCTCCCCTCCATCATTCCCCTCCCCTCCAAATATCACTACTCCCATTGCTGTTCCTGAGGGTGTTTTATCTGTCCTGAATTCCATGTGCTGAGAGCTCTTATCTGTACCAACATGTGTACTCCGGTCTAGCCAGGCGTGTAAGGTAGAACTGGGTCCTGGAGTGGGGGAGGAGGGGTGAAGCATTCAGGAACTAGAGGAATGATGTGTGTTTCATGGGTGCTATACTGCATCCTGGTTGAATCGTCCCTTCTTTGTCACCCTTCTGTGAGGGAATGCCCAATTGTCTACAGTTGGGCTTTAAATCCCCACTCCAACCCCCCTCTTTCTATTCAATTTTTTGTTTCTAATCTATTCTTATTGTTATTTTTGGATCTTTTGATACTTGATACCTGATCCCGTTGACACCTCATGAACACACAGGCTAGTGTGCTTCTTCCATGTGGGCTTATTTACTTCCCTACTACATGACTGATTTTTTAATTTCAGTGTGCTTAATACAATTGAATGATAGGTTGTTATAAGATTTATAAGAGCCCCCCAACAAAATGATTTAAAAA
>NW_022106084.1:2118723-2121707 GCF_000313985.2 Echinops telfairi
TTCATAGCATTAATCTCTATATTATCAAACTATAATATTTTAATAACACTAACAATAAATGTGATAAACATAAGTCCCTTTACCCCTATATTTGTTTTCATGTAATATATATATATATATTTATTTCTTGATAACAACGTTTTGAATATTTACAATTGAATATATTTAATTTTAGTGGCTATATAACATTTTTTTCAGTTAGCTCTGGGAAATACTTATGAGCACAGATGAAACATACTATTAATATACTGGACAAAAAATCCTACAGACTTGATAGCTTTATATTACTCTTTAAGTTAATGCCAAGGGGTACACTTTTATCACAATAATATATTTTATAGAGTTATAACAATCAAACTACTTCACTATGGTAATAGAAGTAATGAAACAATATTTGTATCAAGAGACATCGGAAACTGGAAAGAAAAATTGGCTTAATTTTCAGATCTCCAGCACACAGAGAAATTGTAGCTATTCTACACAGGTAAATTCAAGCAATTGCATGAATGATTCAGGTTAAAGAAATTACCCTGTCATTTAGTAAGAAGTGTTTGTAGCCTAAAATTAGATATTTTGATTGTCTACTCTTATCTAATATAATAATATATATCTAAATGAAAATTACTTTACTTAAAATTAAAGCATTCTTCATTTAGAATATACGTTGTCAAGCAAAATTAACTCAGAATTCAAAATATGTGTACCAAGAGTGCACTGCATTTCTAGTATAACTAGATAAAGTTATTATATTAAGGTGTGAGATATGAGTCCATTCATACTGGCATGGAATAATAAACATGTCTGAATTCCTAAGCAGACAAATATACTTGACTTTCAATAATGTAACCTACATTATTTTCACGGTGAATTTTTAAACAAATTATGAATAAAAACAAATTAAAATACTGATACTATTTGAATTATAACCCAAGGCTTATTCTCTATCATTCTCTACCTAACCTACACAGAAAATTCCTTGATCCATTGCTTAATTAGCATAGAGCGAAATATAAAGTCCACATTTTTTCTACAACCTAATCTTTTCTCCAGGAAGAAATATGTAGGCATTTACATGACATCTTAATATACCTCCCACAGCCATTGATTCATTTCTGTTTCATAGTGACCTTATAAGACATAGTAGAACTGCCTCTGTGGGTTTCTAAGACTGTAAATCTTTACAGGAGGAACAATCTTTTTTTCTCCTACAGCATGTTTGATGGCTTTAAACTGCTTAGCTTGCTGCTCTCCACCCAGTCCCTAGCCTACTATATATGTACTCAAGTTTTCTCTAATACAATCTAAAAGTCCTTTGTTTGAGTTGATTTTATAAAATAATTAGTTTATTTATTTATTTTAACAGTTTCACTGACGTACACGTCCCATATCATACATGTCAATAATTCAATCACATGCATCTGCTTCCTTCACCACACTTTGCTATAGCACCCATATCCTCAAAGATTATGGGAGCAGGCATTGAGCAGGGCCATGTAATAAGAACCAATTTTTCTTAGATTAGGGCTATGATTAAGTGTGAACACAAAATTCATTCATGCTTCTGTTTTATACATGTCTCTAGATTGCTTTGAATATATTATTTTGTTGAAGGATAGTATAAATTATTCCAATGGGTCATATGGTACCATTCACAATAACCACACAAAAAGTGAAATCTACCCCAAAGAAACAAAGGGCCTGTACAAAGAAAATTACAGACTGATACACAAGAAACCAAGAAAAGACTTACATAAATGGATGAATATCCTATATTCCTGGATAGAAAGCCTTAAAATTGTGAAAATACCAATACTACCTAAATGAAGGAATAAATATAACCCAATTCCAATCCACATTCCAACTTTATTCTTTAAAGTAATGGAAAAACGATTTACCAACTTTATAGGGAGAGATACAAGATCTAGAACAAGAAAAGAACTCCTTAAAAAGAAGAACCAGGTAGGAAGCCTCGCACTACCCAACCTCAAAACCTGCTACTTAGCCACAGGAGTCAAACGAGGATAGTACTGGCACCCAGGTAGATAGATAGGCCAGTGGAATAGAATAGAAACTCAGAAGTAATTACCTTCACCTATTGGCAACTGATTTTTACTAAGAACTAAATAATGGGGTAGGAATAGACTCTTCAACAAATACATTTTTACAGGGTTTTTTTTCTAAATAGGTTTTAGTTTCTTGCAATATTGATCTGTAGTTTCCTTTTAACAGGCCTTTGGGATTTAAATAATCAGTACTAATGCATCTTAATCACAGTTTTGATGAATTTCAGACTGCAAATGTTGGTTAAAATCTTTAAATTTCTTCCTTGTTAGCAATAGTGTTTCATATATAAATTTGAATAATAGTCTAAATTAGTTTCCTTGATATCAACTTAACACTGATAGAATATTATTAAAGAATAATCTTGAAATGTTCTTTTTGTCAATGAATATGAAAAAGTTCCTCAATTTCTCATTTCTGGCATAGTAAACTGTCCATAGTAGACTGTCCAATTTAAAAAGGCTAATACAAGTGCCCTTCGGTTTTCTAATGCATTGGATATTGATCTTCATATATTCTACTTTTTTGGACAACTGCTAGAGGAGGTAATCACCTTTTGAATTCTTTCCAACCTCAGGGACTAATTTTCTAGCCCTGTAAAAAGGACTATTTCACTGCTATTTTTAATGTTTTCACAGACCTTCTCCTTCTTCTTCTTTTCCTTCAGAAGCAGATCACCAGATCATTCTTCTTGCTCTATTTTATACTGAAGTGCCACTTAAGCCTGTCCATCAAAGGTGACCCTTCTGGCATTTGAAAGACCAATGGCATAATTTCCAGCATTACATTAACATGTGAAGTGCCATAGTACAACACATTGAGAATTGGTAGAAAAAATAAATATGTTGGATAAATGGATTTTTAATTCACAAAATTTTCAGGCAAATAATGTACAACCATTTATTGTGGTTGTTATGTGTAAA
>NW_022106084.1:2122603-2124369 GCF_000313985.2 Echinops telfairi
CTGATACACAACGTTCTTGATTATAGGGCATGGAATATTCTCTTGTTTGCTTGAATGATTACTTCTTTGTCTGTGTACAAAACACAGAACACAATGAAATATTCTGAAATTCTAATTGTTGGAATTCTAATTATTGTCTTGAATCCTAATTTCTCTGAAATGTACTGGTATTGGGCATTTTGAATCAGTCGATCATATGATTAGTGTGCTAGAAAGAACACAATCAAGAGGAATGGAGTGGCATTCCTTGACAGAAAGGACTTTGCTAAATCCATTATGAATTGCACTGCTATCAGTGATCAGATTATATCTATTTGCATTAAAGGCAATTCAATCAAAAAACTATTACTCAAATGTATGCATCAACTACAAAAGCTAGTGATGAAGAATTTGAAGAATTTTATCAAGGATTTCAGTCTGAAATTGTCAAGCTTGCCATCAAGAGTCATTGATAGTTATTGGTGATTAAATGCAAAATTTGGAAACAAAGAAAAAGGAAGAGTAGTAGAAAATATGGACTTAGTGGTAGAAATGAAGCTGTAAATTGCATGATATAATTCTGCAAAACCATGACCTATTCATAGCAAACAGCTTTTTCAACAACACAAAAGATGAGTCTACACTTGGGCTTCTCCAGATGGAATACTCGGAAATTAATTGACTATATCTGTGGGAAGACACAAGGGAGAAACTCAATACAAACAGCATAAACCAGATCGGAGGCCTTCTGTGGAACAATCAACTTTTCATATGTGAGTTCAAGATAAAGCTGAAGAAAATGAAAACAAGTCTATAGGAGCCAAAATATGTCTCATTACGAAAAATATCTCAAGAATAAATTTGTCACATCGAACACTAGTGACAGAAGACATAATGAGCTATGGAGGAAACTCAAACCATCATTCATGAATAAAGCAAAAGGTTATTAAAAGACAGGAAAGAAAAAAAATCAAGTGGCTGTCTCAAGAGACTCTGCATCTTAAACTACAGCAAATGGAAGACGGGATGACATCAAGGAGCTGAATCACAGATTTCAAAGGGCAACTCAAGAACAGAAAGGCAAATATTATAATGAAATGTACAAATACCTAGTATTGGAAAACTAAATGAGAACAAGCTCAAAATATCTGAATGAAGTCAAGAAAATATTCAAGCCTTGAATTGCAATTTTAAAAGAGTCTATAGGCAAAAGATCGGACTATGCAGGGAACAGCAAGAGAAGATGGAAAGAATGCACACAGCCAACTCATTGATATTCCACCATTTCAGGATGTGGCACATGAGCAAGAATCAATGGTTCTAAAGGAAGAAGTTCAAATGGCACTGAGTGCATTAGCCAAAAATAAGATCCCAGACATTGATGGACTATCCATTGAAATGTTTCAGAATACTCAAGAAGCACTAGGAATACTCACTCATCTATGGGAAAAAAAAGGAAGGCAGCTACTTTGCCAACTGACTGGAAGAAATCCATATCTGTGCTCAGTCCAAAGAAAAGTGACCCAACAGAATGTTCAAACTATGGAACAGTACCAGTGAGATAAGTCAATAATGGTTATAGCTGGTCATTAATAGGGAAATGCCAGAAGTTCAGGCCAGATTCAGAAGACATGGAACAAGGAATATTACTGCTGATGTCAGTTGGACCCTGGCTCAAAGCAGACAATACCAGAAAGATGTTTACTTGTGTTTCATTGTGCAAAAGCATTCAGCCGTGTGGACCATAATAAACGTGGATAACCGTCAGAAGAATGGAAATTCCAGAA
>NW_022106084.1:2125533-2126504 GCF_000313985.2 Echinops telfairi
TCATGTCTTTTAAATGACTCTTTACTTTGTTCATGTGTAATCTTCCATCCCAAAACACATGTGTACAACATGTCAAATTTGTCCTTGGGGTGTTTGCAAAAATTAGGAGAAATATAATCAAGGTCTTATTTTGTCTCTCATGAATAGGTTTTAATTTTCTTTAATTTTTACCTGAATTTTCATATGGGAAATTGATGGTTTGTTCAAAAATTGACTCCCATTTTGTTTTGCCTGATATTGAGCCTCTCATTCATCTCTTCTCACATGCCTATTGAATATTTGGGGTTTTGCTGAGGTACAAATTAATGCTCTGAGATGGATCACATTGGAAGGTCTTGGATAAAGTTGTAGAAAAATGTGGAACAAACTCAAAATCATAAGAAAACACTAGGCTTACTGGTTGCATAAAAACTGGTGGAACCCTAATATTATGGCTGTTTGTCACCTTCTGCTCAGGAAATGAACTTACTCCCATTGTTCAATTTTCAATAGACAGTCCTATATGATGAGCAATAATGCAAGGAAGGTACATCAATCACTTGATATCAAAAGGCAGTCTTTAACCAAGGAAACAGTTCAGAGGGTTAGGGGAGGAGGAATGGGCAAAGAAATACAGGGAAGAAGAGAGATTTGCAATCAATATGTATGAATTATTTAATGGAAAATTTATTTGTCTGGTAAATATTTACCAAGTTCAAAATAAAATCTTAGATAGATATTGATATATATAGATAATATTTTTCAATCTTCCTATTTGCACCTGAAGGCATTGAATTCTCTTTGTTCTATTTCTAAGCAGTGGCATTTCTCAGTGCAAAAACTCATGGTGATTCTTCCATGAACCTCCTCTTTTAGGAGAACATAAAAGTTTCAATAATGCTGGGGTCTTAAAAGCTTGAAGGTAAACAAGCGGCCATCTAGCTCAGAAGCAACAAAGCCCACATGGAACAACATATCAACCTGTGTGATCA
>NW_022106084.1:2127449-2134821 GCF_000313985.2 Echinops telfairi
AATAGTTTAAATATATTCTGCCATTGAATTTTTAAAATTTTAATTAAATACATTAAATAATTCTTATACATTATTTTTTAGATTGAATTACAATGTTATTGGCTACAAAATTTTAGTAACTGAGCTGAAGTTCTTTCTAAAAAATACTCTTCTTTTTCTTTAATTCCTACATAGTTCTCAAAAAAGTTATTGATGTATGTTCACAAATAGTAATTACCACTCTATTGTAGTTAATAACCCATATGGTTGGATAAGATCAGCAACCTTCAAAACACCAGCAGTAATGAAAGAACAGCACTTGTCTGTAGCATGTTGCTCATAAAATTACACCATTGCAAAGATCACTGCAATTAAATAATGATTATAGCCATGAACAGAGACCATAAGGATAAAAAATCAACATGCAAATAATTTTAGCACAATAGGTATGTCGATACATGTGGAGTTCTGCTTGAGGGGTTGGCTATAAACAACCTATATTTCAGAGATTCAGATTCACCAAGTCCTCCTCTGGAGCACGTTGAAACTGACTACTCCCACACAGATGCACAGCCTCAGAAACTATATCACATTGTTATGATGCAGAGTTAACTCATGGCAGTAAGCTGGATTGGATGTTGGACTTACAAAAATGTTATTGTGCTTATAACTAATGAAAGGGGTAGTTTACTTAAAAAATAAAAAACACTGCCCAAAATTTGTGAAGACAGAAATTTTGGTCTCCTCCCTTGACATGTTACCCAGTGTGGTCTACACCTCTCATATCTTCCTAATGAAGCCATTGAACCCAAGCTATTTCTAGGACATGCTCTTTGGTTTCTGTCAACTTTCCCTTTAAATATATGGACTTTGTCTTAAGGTCTATGTGACTCCTATTCCTCTGTGTCTACACATTTTTTCTCTCATTTGCTTATGATTTTTCTGCCTAATATTAAAACTTTATAAGTAATAATACATGTGTGTCTATAAATATTTCTCTCTAACTGGATAGCATGATGCAAGATAGTTCTAATCCCCTCATTCCCTTTTAAGGGACAACAAATTGCTTAACTAATTAATCTCCCCCTTCAGGAGGAGGAATCATCCATGAACTTCAGTTGATTGGTTCCAAAACAGGACAGAGTCAGTCTTACCATCCCTTCAGTTTTCAAACGATAATATCATCTCAAAGCATAAACATGTGCTTTCCTTTTAGAAATATTGCAATACAACTGCAAGGTGATAAAAGTTATTTTAGATTAGAACTGTATTGTGTTGCACAGGTTGTTTGACTCTTAATTAAAACTTAATTTTTTTCTTATTTTTGGTGAAAGTATTCAAATGGTGCCACACTGTTTCTTGATTGGTTTGTTGTTGCTGTTGTTGTTAGGTGCCATGTAGTCTGTTCTGACTCATAACTACCCTACATACAACACAACAGAACACTGCCAGGCCCTTTGTCATCCTCACAATTGTCATTATGTTTGACCCATTTTGCAGTCACTGTGCCACTTCCTATCACTGAATATCTTCCTGATGTTCTATGCCCTTCTGCTTTACCAAGCATTCTACTTTTCCAGAGACCAGTCTCTCCTAATAACATGTTAAACTACTTGAGAATAAATCTACCTATCCTTGATTCTACACAGCACCCTGGCTGCACTTCTTCCAAGGCAGCTCTGTTTGGTTTGGGAGCACTCTGTAGTACTTTTGATTTTCTTTGTCATTATCATTTTAAAAGGCATTACTTGCTGAAATTAATAAAGGCTTGAAGCACTTGATTATGAAGCACTTGCTTCAGCCTTTATTGTAGATTACATTACTCACGTAAAGAACCAAATTCCTTGCAACTAGGTCAAGAGGTAACATCATGACCATGGAGAAAAGATTGAAGGTGTCAAGGATTACATCTCGCTTGAATGCACTATCAATGCTGATGGAAATAACACATAAGAAAAGACAGGACTCATTGCATTTGAGAAATCTGCACAAGATCTTTTTAAAAGATTAAGGATATCATTTTGATGACTAAAGGTTTGCCTGAATCATGCCATGTTATTTTTCATCACCTCATATACAAATGAAAGTAGGACATTGAAGAAAGAAAACCATGAAAAAAAGCGTTATTTCTATAACCAAGTCTGTATTTTCTAATTACTGTTCCTTTAACTTTGTTCCGTACTTGTGCATTCTAATTGCCAGCAAGTATCAATGAATCTTGACTAAATTTTTGATAAATATCAGAACGGAGACATTGGTAGAATTTGTCAGTGTCTAGCTTCGGTGATCGGCTTATAAATTAGTTTCAGTGAATGATTTTTAAATTAGAATAATAGTTATATTTACAGGATTTCCCCCAAATTATCCTACCACAGATAGCATTATACTTCAAGATAACTCTTAAAATAGGTGTTTAGATGATTAATGTGATGCCAGTGTTTTGAATTTGTCATTCCTGACACGCTATAGCATCTGATTATCTGATTCCAAATGGTCCATCCCAACCCAGTTCAGGTAACTAATGTCAAGTGTAATGATCAGTATTAGTGTCATTTCATTTTAAGGACTTTCAATTGTCCTAGATTCATATTTCATACATGCCTAATCATGAATTTTAATAGATGTTTTCAGTGTGTTCTCTCTGTTTGAATCCTGCCCTATCAGCAACTGAAGACCCTGAAAACTTTACTCGATTCAGTTCATTACCGTCAGTTCTATTTTGAGAAGGCCACTCTCCACATTCATATTTTGAGTGTCTTCCGCCCTGAGGGCTCATCTTCTAGCACTCGATCTAAAACTGTTCTACTGCTGTTCATGAGGTTTCCAATATAACTGACAATGTTCGACTGCTCTTTGTCAGGGTTTCTGTTTTAAATTCCTCAGAAGGAACAGATTATTCCTCCTTTGCATTCTGTTGTTAATCTGGAAGTTCGACTCAAAGCTGAGCACTTTGCTGACTTTGTTGCCATTTGATATACTGGGGACTTCACTTCAAGCATCACAGCAACATGCAAGCTACCGCATTACAACAGACTGATGGTGACTGAGATACTAAGCAGCCATGCTACTAATACTTTTTCAGGTCTGACTTATAAACCAAATAATATATGAGATAAAATAAATTATGCAGAAATAATTAATAAATTTTATAATGAGTAGTTTTCTTGTTTATTCTCTTTTCTTATTTTTAACTTTATATGTTCATTTTATACTTCAACTTAATGGGACTTATTGCAGTGTACACAGGACCTTGTGCTATTCTGGGTACTTTAGAGAAACAAATCCACAGAAACTCATATGTATAAGAGATAGTTTTATATGAAAGCGTAAGTGCACATCAAGAAAACATCCCAACCCTGTGCTGCCCAAGCCCACAAGTCCAATACTAACCCATATATCCAACACCAATTCACAAAATCCTCCTCCATTTTACTATAAACACACAATGACACCAACTGCAAGAGGAAAGCAGAATCAGTGAATGTGTAAGCATCTCAGCGCTGGCAGGGGTCTCCACAAAGCTGCTCCAGCACCCAGGGCTGCATCAGGGTAGGTCCATGTGGCTTCTCCTCTGGAATGTCTTGCAGGAAGTGAGCCTTGCAAGCTGAAGCAGGGAACTGACTAAGGCAGTTTCACACTGGTCCAACCATCAGAAAGCAAGAGCCCCGAGAACTAGAAAGGTGAGGCTCACTGAGCCATTTATCGGTCCACCTTTCAATTAGCCAGCCCCACATGTGTTTATTGGCCAGCTTGGCATAAAAAACATTAACTATCTCAGACCTAGTCTTCATGCAGAAGAATATTACACTCACTGGCCATAATTATTTGTTAATCAATTGGCATATAATCCAATTCTCAAAAAATGAAACTGACTTGTAAAATTTTAATATTTAGCTGGAAAAGAAATATGCTATTTTTAGCTCTGTCAATGCTCTATTTTGATAGGGAAATATTAACCTGAGTATGTTGTCTGAGTGTGACGTCATTCTATGAAATTTCAAAAGACAAATAAAGAAGAAACAGAGTATAAGGAAGCAAAGAAAACTGAAACTACAAATATTATGTGATATGAGACTACTTATAAGCACAACTATATTTTACATCTATAGAAGACAAATTCTTATGCACATTTTCTTTAAAAATAGTTTAATTGAAGATCTTAATTACTTGCAGTGGAAATTATTCATAGATATAGTTATCTCAAAACAGAACCCCATTTTCTTGATTATATATTAACCAGGTAAACAACTAAAAGTTAAAATCATAGTTTTATTTCTTACATTTATGAATTATGAACAATTTGTATATGCATATTTAAGTTCTGACATAATCTGTACCTTCTTTTTCTTAGCATCATAAGTACTTTTGGAAAAATGAGGATTGGAAAATATAAAACAATAAATTATAAATTAAAACATTCTGAAATGTTGATTATCTGTAACATATTTATTTTTAATTATTAAATATATTATTCTGAATAGTGCACATTATTTATAAAATATTTGCTACTTATTCATGTATATTCACAAATTTATTTTAGCATTGTTTATTTTATGAAGGATATAAACAATAAATGTTCATTAGACTACATTTCATGCTTGCCTTGTAATTGTAGGGCATTTAAACATGTTAACATTTAAATCATAGTCTATGGCAAATCAATTTTAAAGTAATTAATCTTTAAACTGCTAATTGGCATTTCATAAGTGTGTTAATTGATACAAATAGCACCCTAGCTTATATAGTAAATGTCAAATGTTTAAGTGTTTCTTACAATTAAAATTTATTAGTAATAAATCAATTAGATACATACATAGACCCTGTCATGTAATGTCAATTATATCTGATTCTTGATTCAGAAACAATTTTCCTTGAAAAGGTTTTAAGAAACAACTAAGAATGAAGAGTTTTCAAGATATTAATGACTTTTAATTTAACTGAATTGAAAAATTTAGATAATTAAATAATTTAATTTTGTATACCTTTTAATTTTTAAATAATTGAAAACATTAGATAGAAAACTTTGCTTTAAAACTGCACTATATCATATCACAGAAGGTTATGTAATTTTAAAATCTTTTTCTCACATTGTCTCTGTTTATTGTGTCTTTATTTCATTTAAAAGAACATAAACATAAATAGTAAAAAATAAAGAGCTTAGAAAATTCCTAAAAATACTTAGCAGTCGAACTCTATTAAGGAGTATATACATTACTTGTACACATACATACTTATATAGATATGCATGTATCCATCAAGATAATTCACATAAAACATATACTTATACAAATACACATACGTACTGTCACAGTCAATTCTGTCTCAAAGCAAGCCACCCTGTAAGGAAAGCTGACCCTGTGGATTTCAGAGAATATAGCTCATTTTAAAAAATAGTGTAATTGGCTTATAATTCACCCTCCACAGCATTTAGTCCACCACTTGCCTGTCAGTTTACCATATCGTGGTGGCTTGTGTATTGCTATTTTTCTAGAAGCTGTCACCAGTATTTCAAATACAATGAGAGTCACTGAAGGTGAACCAGTTTCAGCAGAGCTTCCAGAATAAGAAGAGTTTACAATTTTTTTTAAAGGACAGTGTAGATTGTCCACGTCTGAGGAATTCGCCTCTGAAATCCTTATGCATAGTATGGAAAGATTGTCGGATAAGGAGCCCCTAATGACTGAGGACAGAAATTTATCAGAATGAGTGCTAGCCTCATCAGTAGTAGAAGGTAGTAGAAACGTGACTGAGAAAGAGCTGCTTTCTAAAAGTAGACTAGACCAGAGTGACAAGGACTGAGTGGAGACTTTGGGGTCTTCATTTGATAACGGGGCAGAACTCAATGTGAGACGAAATAGCTTCAAAATCTTCCAAGAATCAGAATGTATAACATACTAAGTATGAATTTAGAAAAGTGGAAGTCATTAAAAATTAAATAGAACCCACGAAGTCAGCGTTACTGAACTGAAAGGAACCAGCGATGGCCATTTTACATCAGAAAACCACATCGTTTCCTATTCAAGGAATGAAACAATTAAGAGGAGTTGCGTTACATTCAAAAATGACATTTCAATATCTATATTGAATGCCAAAGTTGGAAACAAAGAAGAAGAAACATTAGTTGGAAAATATGGTAGTGGTGATAGAAACCAAACTGGATTTAACAGGATAAGATTTTGATAGACCATATACTTTTTCATAGCAAATACATTTTTTTCAACAACACAAACATAGCCTGTACATGGGAACTTCTCCAGAAAGAATGCCAAGAAGTCAAATTGGCTATATCTGTGAGAAGGAACTATGGAGAAGCTCAACTTCAGCAGATAAAATCAGGCCAGGAGCTGTAGAACAGACCATCGATTGCTCAAATCTATGTTCACGTATTACAACAAATCCATGAGAGTCAAAATAGAACCTTGAGTCTGTCCCACCTGAATTTTGAGAACATTTCAAGAACAAAATCGACACATTGAACACTAGTAACAGAAGACGTGATGAGCTGTGGAAGAACATCATTTATGAAGAAAGCAAAAAGTTATTAAAAAAGACAGGACAGAAAGAAAAGATCAAAATGGATGTGAGAAAAGATTCTAAAATGTGTTCTTAATCATAAAGTAGCTAATGCAAATAGAAGAAATGATGAAGTCAAAGAAATGAATAGAACATTTCAAAGGGTGGCTTGAAAAAACAAAGTAATATAACAAAATGTTCAAAGATCTAGAGTTAGAAAACAAAAAGTAAGAACACATTCAGCATATCCAAAACTTAAAGAACACAAGAAAAATGTCAAGCTTTGCATTGCAATATTGAAATATTGCATGGACATCAAAAGAAGATGGAAAGAATACAGACTCACTGTACCAAAAAGAACTAGTGGCTATTCAACCATTTCAGAAGGTAGCATTTGATCAAGAATCAACGGTACTGAAGGAAAATGTTCAAGCTTCAGTAACAGCATTAAAGCAAGTCTTCAGAAACTGATGGAATACCAATTAAAATGCTTCAACGAGCTGATGAAGCTTTGGAAGCACGACTCTTCTATGTCTAATTTGGTAGATAGCTACTTGGCAAACTGACGGGAAGACATCCATATTTTTACCCAATCCAAAGAAAGATGACCCAAAAGAAGCTTCAACTATAGAACAATATCTTTAATATGATATGCACATAAAATTTTGCTGAGGATCACCCAACAACTGTTGCAGCAGTACATTGATAGGGGACTACCAGAGGTTCCCAGCTGGATTCAGAAGAGGACCTGGAATAAGGGATATCATTACTGATGTCAGAGGGATCTTGGATAAAAGCAGAGAATCCTCAAGAGATATTTACTCGTGTTTTATTGACTATGTAAAGACCGTGTAGACCATAAAAACCTATGGATTGAGAA
>NW_022106084.1:2135661-2136731 GCF_000313985.2 Echinops telfairi
GGCTGGAGAGTCATATCACATTCAATAAGAGCCTACCCATCATGAATCACTACTGCCTTTGAGTTGATTTTGGCTTATAGTGCACTTACGGTGTAGCAATGCTCTATTGCTTTCCCAAAACAAGATCTTTTCAGTAACAAACTTACCTTTCTTGAAAGAGCATCTTGTGGGTTTGAAGCAATGACCTTGTGACTAGGAGCTGAAAAATCTACCTCCTATCAGAATTGTTAAGGAGTCTCAAAAATAGAAAATAAAATACTGCAATCAAGTGTATTCTGACTCATAATGACTTTGTAGAACAGAGGAGAACTGTCCCTGTTGGTTTCCTAGGTTCCACATCTTTATAATAGAAAGCCTCCTCTTTATACCACCAAGCACCTGGTGGCTTCTAATTGATGACCTTTGTCTGTAGCCCAACTCTATGCCACCAGGGCTTTGTTACTATTGTGAGGTTCCACTGAGTCAGTTCCAACTCACAACTACCTTATGTACAACTGAATGAAACACAACCCTGTCCTGTGTCATCCTTGCAATTGTTCTGATCTTTATGCCCATTGTTGCAGCCAATGTATAAATATGTCTTCCAGGCCTTCCTCCTTTTGGATGCTCCTCCACTCAACGAAGCATGGTGTTTTTATGCAGGAGACAGCATGTCCAAAGTAAATGAGATGAAGTCTCTGCATTCTTGTTTCTTGGGAGCTTTCTTCTTCCAAGAAAGACCTGTAGGTTCTTTGGGCATTTCATGATACTTTCAATATTCGTAGTGAGAGAAAAGAAGAAGAAAAAATCATGGTTCAAATGCATCAATTTTTCTTTAGTGTTTCTTATTCAATATCCAACTTTCATACACATATGAGGCATTTGAAAATACCATGGCTTGGGTCAGGCATAGTTTAATTCTCAAGTAATATACTTGCTTTTCCACACTTTACAGAGACCTTTTGTAGTAGATATACATAAAGCAACCCATCTTTTTGATCTCTTTACTGCTGCTTCTGAGAGCATTGAGTCTAAAATCCAAGCAAGAAAAAAACCCTTGACACTTTCAATGACATTATCTATTGGTCAAG
>NW_022106084.1:2138380-2140601 GCF_000313985.2 Echinops telfairi
CACATAATGAATGTTGTCCTCAGGACTATCAACCATTAAGTGTCAAAATCCAGTATTTGTCTAAGAGCAAGGTTCAGAAGACAGGAAAAGGGCATAAATATCTTTCTCACTATTTCATATAGTGCATGAAATATATCTAGTCTGAAATTAAGTATATGAATAAGTTCGGCAAAACTATTCAATTTAATTCTCACTGACTTTACCCATCTAAGACAACTGAGTGGAAAATGGGTCCAGGCAGAAGGCAAAGAAAGAGAAAAAGCACAGAAAAAAAGGAGAGGAGAGGAGGGAGAAATCAACTATATGCAAAAATCTGGAAGAAAAGGAAAGAAATGGTAGGTGAGTAAAGTTAAAAGAGAGCAAAACTAGGGAAAGATGTGGAGTCTTTTATTCCACAGTATAAGAAGTCAATACCAAAACCAAACTGACTCATAGCAACCCCCTGTGGTTTTCCAGGACTGTAACTGTTCATGGGGCTACAAAGCCCAATGCTGGTGGTTTCAAACTGCCAACTATGCGCATTGCAGCCAAACTCATAACCACTACACCACCAAAAGGGTTCATGGAAATAGAGAACTGATGGAGAAGTTTAAAGAATGTTACTACATTACAGGAATTGCAACTGAGATCCTGAAACTAAATACTTATAAATTGTTGAGTGGGAAACTAATTTTCCCCTAGAAAATTTCACTGAATCTTCAATAAAATATGTTTTTTAATGAAACACGAAATCCATATTCTAGACATAAGTAATAGAGTAATGCAAAGCGGACTGGTCTTGTACCATTCAAATTTAATAATGATATGCTCATGACTGGGAGGCAGCCCATGATTTTCAGTCTCTCCAGTCATTGGTCCTTTTCCACCCACAACAAAGTTTTCAGGCGAGGGACAAAATTCCGACCAGAATCAGAGAAAAAGTGAGTTTATCAAAGGGGATAGTTTGGGAAAAGAACTCCAATTGCCCTTTGCTAGTCTTAAAGGCTTGGGAGAATGTGGAGCTTGATCTTTTATGTGGCAAATGTAGAAGCTCACACCATTAGCTAGCTTTCTAGGGGGTCTTCTGTAATTATCTGGTTCTCTTTCGTGATCTCCTCTTTCCAGGTATGTGCATCCTGCCACCTGGCACCCCAGACTTCACTTTGCGCACTTGTCTCCAAACCCCTAACTCAAGAGTCTACTCAGTCCTTAAGGCGACAGTTTGCACAGCCTGTCTGTCTCCAGCCAGCCTTTTCACTATTTGTTGTCTTTACCATTAATAAGAAAGTGTGCCTTAGTTGCCCTTCACCTTACTTTGGACTGAGTTATGTGCTGAAACATGTCTCTACCTCACCTTTGTGTTATGATTCCTGCCCAACTCTTGCCATCATCACCTCTCCTTATGTTGTCCAACTCTATCCAGCTAACATGATGACTATGCCAAAAATAGCAGACTGAAGATGAATGATGTCACATGCATTGTGAAAAAGAGCATCTCAAGAGCTAGCCTGAATTGAAATGCTATCTGTGGTACTATAATATTTATATACCAATAAGTTGTTGCTCCTCTTTCATGCTGTTGAGAGCATGGTGATTCACAGGGTCTTCTGTACACAGAGAATCACTGCTTTGGTCCGTGCGATCATCCCGGGAGTTCCTGTCTGAGTGCCTTGTGGCAGACTTGGAGAACTTACTGATGGAGATCAAAGACTACAGGAAGGTTTACACAGCAACCCAGAGAAACTCAACGTCTTCAAAACCAGGCCAACAAACAATAGCATGATAATCTTTATTAAAAAAAGGAGAAAGTTCTCAAGAATTTCATTTTACTTGGATTCAGGAGCCACCTTTTTGGGAGCACAGCAGCATCAAGAAATTAGCCAAAACAACGCATTGTTAAAATCTTTTGAAAAAGACCTCAGTAATGCCTTAAAAAGTAAAAGTTTTCACTTTGATACCTAAGATAAGCTTCATCCAGATAATGCTTTGGCATGCACGTAGCAAAGCGAGATAATGCTTCAGGATGACTAGAGTGGAAGGAATGACTTTGAGTAGCGTGTTGGCAAAGAACACTATATATACGATGAACTTTCAGGAAAATGAGCAAATCTGTCTTGATAGAAGAATACCCAGAATGATGCTTAGAAGCAAGAATGATGAGATTTCATCTGGAATAGTTTAGCTATATTATCAGGATGGACATGCTCTTGGGAAAGAGCAACCTTCTTGCTAAATTTGAGGA
>NW_022106084.1:2142412-2144506 GCF_000313985.2 Echinops telfairi
AGGTTATAATTCTTTATAGGAACAGAAACCCTCAACTTTCTCCTTTGAAGCCAGTAGGTTCAAATTGCCGACCTTACTGTTAGGTGCACAACTCATAATTCTTTACTCCATCAGGACTCCATTATGCACCAGGGTTCTATATATTGGAATTGACTTAATGGCAGTGCATCTATACTTTGAAAATATACATTTTGAACTTCATAAAATATGAAAACTTTAACTGCCTAAATACCCTTTGAATTTGCAGGACTCACAAATACATGCTCTCCACAAATTCACCTCTTGGATGGAATGGATTTTCTAGGATTATTTTTATCTCCTTTCATAATAAACTGAGTCATGAGATGAAGCATTTCCAGAATAAAACAAAGTTGCTTAAGTAAAAGTCCCCTTTACTTATAATTTTAATAATCTAGGAATGCTATATTAAGCCAATTGTTTCATCTGTAAGATAGGGATTATGTCAAGTAGACACTCCTAGGTAAAAGTAGAGGTGGAGCCCACCTGCCAATCTAGTTGCAGACTGATGACATCACCTTGGAAGTGTGACTTTTATATAAGAAAAAGCCCAATAACATCCTATTTGGCCCTTTGCCATCTACTGGATCTGGATGTTGCTCTGGTTCTTCAATCTCCTATTATGTCTCTTGCCACTCTAGGAGCCTTCAAGACAACTGCCTATGGTGAATTCATTCAGTTAACTTCGGATTCGTTTACCTATTCATCCGCCAACATGTGCCCAGGCTGCCTCTGTTTTATCATCTGCTTCCTGTTCAACACCTTCCATGAGTCAGGAGAAGCCTGACCTGAATCAGACTGTATGACCTACCACGACAACTGTGTCAGCCAATTTTTTGGATACATGTCTCTTTCTATACACAAATGCATACAAGTGTCGTTGGTTGTGCTTCTCTAGAGAAACCATACTTACATATTCCTAAATATGATGTATTTACATAGTTTTCTTAGGTGCCTTTGAGTCAGTTTCTGACTCATAGCAACTGGATATACAACAAAACTAAACACTGTCTGGTCCTGTGCCATCCTCACCATTGATCTTACGGTTAAGCTCATCCATGCAGCTTGTGTCAATCCACCTCGCTAAAGGTCTTCAGTATGGTGAGAGGATGCAACCCCTATGCACACCCACAGTTCCTGATTTAAAACCATTCTGTAAGCCCTTGTTATGTTCTTGCAAATGCCTCTTGATCCATGTGTAGGTTCCCCATGAGCACGATGTAATATTCTGGTGTTCACATCTATCCATTGTTTGCTATGGTCCCCACAGTCAAATGCCTTAGCATAGTCAAGAAAACACAAGTAAACATCTTTCTGATATTCTCTGTTTTCAGCAAAGATCAATCTGACAGCAGCTATGACATTCCTTGTTCCTTGTTCTATTCTGACTATAACCCGAAGCTCTCGCAGTACCTTGTCATTATACAGCTGCAATCATTTTTTAAGTGATATTCAGCAAAATTTTACTTGCAGGTGATATCAGTTATACTGTTCTTTAATTTGAGGCTTCTGTTGGATTATCTTTATTTAGAATGGGTAAAACAATGGGTCTCTTCCAGAAAAGTAGCTGTCTATCACATTTCCTGGCATGTTCAAATGAATGGTTCCAGGGCTTCATCAGCTTGTTGAATGAAGCATTTCAATTGGCATTCTATCAATTACTGAGCCCTGCTTGGGGCTAATGCTTTCAGAGCAGCTTGGATTTCTTCCTTCAGTACAATTGGTGCTGGTTCATATGCTACTCCCTGAATTAATGGAATGCTCATTACATCTCTTTTTTGTCCAATGGCTCTGTGTATCCACCTTCATTTGGTGCTTCCTGCATTACTCAATAGTTTGCCCATAGAATGGTTCAATCTTGCCACTCAAAGCTTGAGATTTTTCTTTAGGTACTTCAATTTATGCTATGCTTCCTGTGTTCTTCCTTAATGGTTTTCTAACACTAGTCTTTGCACATATATGACTTCTTTTATTTTTTAAATCATTTTATTAGGGGCTCATACAACTCTTATCACAATCCATACATACATCAATTGTGTAAAACACATTTGTACATTCATTTCCCTCATCATTCTC
>NW_022106084.1:2147406-2148876 GCF_000313985.2 Echinops telfairi
TGTTGCTATTCACACAGTAATTTCAGTTAGTAATTTGTATTTAAGCACACAGAACACCTGTGATTTGTAATTTGAAATGATATATTGAGTTTCAATTGTAATTTTAATATTGTTGGTTTGGGTTTTTTGTCCCCCATTTTCAAAGCACAAGATACAAAGCATCAATACAACATTCCTACTGAGCTGAGATGCAATCATACTAGGCTCAAGTGAGGGTCTCATGATGTTATCATAAGACCACAAACAGCTTATTATGCACTATAGTAGTACGGCTACCTTAAGAAAGCTTTTAAATGGTAAGCAAGCTGAGCTCAAATGAGACAATTATGGATATAAGTGCAACTTAGTAGTATTCAGAAAATCATGCATGCTCTGAACAGTGAAACAAATTCATTCCAACTACTGAATGTGTGAAATGTGCATTTTTCTTTCTAACATTATATTTATATAAAAATTAAAATTAGTTTCATAATTAATTTTTTTTTAATTAAGGTATAAGATTCTATATATAGTTCTTAAAAGCCTGTATATTATTTTAGGAATTTTAGCAGTCTGTACTTAATGCTAATAGTTTTGCCTCTGAGATTTTATATGTAAGAAATATTATTTTAAGTGTTTTAGTTTGGTGGCAAATATTTATGCGTCCTACACTAGAAAAAGCACTCGAGCTTTGATTTCCCAAAACGGGAAAATGAATTACCCTTAATGTTCCTGAATGCTACTCTTTTCACTGGTCTGGTCATTTATTACTACATAGGGTCTTTTGATGATGTTTTGATGATATTTTCTGTAATATATTTGAAAGAGTTTGCATGCATTTTTTGTGTGCTCACCTGTGTGCCGAAAGTATTTAGCTAATAGTTCACATCTAAATTATCTCCCAAACTGTCTTGTCTATAAGGTCATACAAGATCTTAGGGGTTTTTGAAAGTAAATGTATAAATAGGTGTTGTGTGTGTGTAGTTTTGAACTCATAGGAATCCTCTCTTCTCTGAGAAATTTAATCTATTAGGTATTCATTTCTTCTTAATTAAAAATGATTATACAAAAACAAAATATTTGCTAGTCCACTAATTCCACCTCAGAGTAACCTACTGTGTTACTATGAAGTAGAGTGGAGTCAACAGAATCCACCTCAAACTAACGTCACGTGTAGCCTCGAAGGAGCAGAGCTGTTCCATTAGGTGTTCTGGTCTATAATATTATAGAAGCAGATGAGCAATTTTTTCCTTTGCCCATCTGAGTAGGTTCTAGACACCAACATTTAGGTTATAATTGAGTGCAAACTATTTACTGTACCCAGAGATCTAAATTGATTGTAATGACCTGACCTTTCTCTGAGTTCTCTTTCTGGGCCAAAATTAATGTTTTGAGATGAATTTTCCATTAGGGGAAAAGGAATTCATCCTTTGAATTTATTTTACAAGATGCTATTTCTAAGAGTAATACATACATATAAAGAGGTTATAG
>NW_022106084.1:2150078-2151281 GCF_000313985.2 Echinops telfairi
CTCTGTCCCAGAGTCAGAATGAATGAGAATTTACTGAATGGCAGAGGGTGTGGTGTTTGGCATCCAACAATGTTGTAGGCTACTTCACACTCCTTTTTCTCTTCACCACAACCTGTAAGAAGGGCGTCCCCGTGGGACCTCTCTACCAGAACCAAACTAAGATAATATCTGGAGGAGTGCTGACTGTGACTATCCTGTCGTTGGTTAAGTCAACACTGAAGAATTACATTGCACTTGCTTACTAAGACTACCCTTCTGAGCTCTTATCTTTAAAAAATAAATATATTGCTCCTTCTCCACGTTTTGTGACTTCCTAAACATTTTTCTGAGAATTGATGCAATCATTGAAGACTTTGAAATGACTCACACAGAACACTACCCTTATTTCCTAAATGCTAAGTCTCTTCCAGGCAGATGTATGACTGTTTCGGTGACAGCATTTTGCGTACTTCTACTTGAAGAGCCATTTCTAGCCACTTTTCATTGTGTAAGCTTCATTTAAGAAATAGAGACATTTTTTAAGAGAATAATATTTTAATACTCTACTGCTAGCTCTATTCAATTTGTAGTTATGTTTTATAAAGTAAGTATCCTAACCACTGCCTGGTGGAAGATATTCTACTTCAATGTCAACAGGAATTTATTTCATTTTATAAAATAAGGGAAAAAAACATTGTCAGGTGTATTAGGCTGGGTTGACTAGAGGAAAAAAACCCTAATTACTCGCAAATAAATACATATATATGACAGAGCATTATATCAAGAAAAATTATATATTAAGAAATCATCCAAGCTGAGTCCATAAGTTTGGTACTAGTCCATAAGTCCCCATTCAGACCCACACAGCCACGTGCTATGAAGCAGCAGAGCATGACACAGGCCAATGGATGCAGACTCATGTGGATCCCAGGTCACTGGAAACATGGCAGGGCTCTGGCAGCTCCCAGGGTGGTCAACAAGCAAGATGGTGCCGTGAAGAGACCGAGAGAGTGGGCCCTAGTGTCCCCACTTTAAGAAGGTAACACCACTCATACAGCATCAGACTGTGACCTGATTAACAGATTTGGCTACCCCTAGTCAGGAGTGTCCAGTTAACATAAAATCATCCAAGTACCATGAGAGGGCACATGTATGGTAAAATAAATATTCAATAAACAGCATTATTTGTATTTTTAACCACCAGCCTTTTTTTTTTTTTTTTTT
>NW_022106084.1:2152656-2169643 GCF_000313985.2 Echinops telfairi
AGTATGGTGTTGTTCTCCAAGAACTGCTCACTCCCCATAACATATACAAATGTATGACATAAAGTCTTACAGCGTCAATTTTAAAAAGCATTCTTGCTGTACTTCTTCCAAGATGAATTATTTTCCTAACAGTCCATGCTATCTTCAATATTCTTCAGCAACACCATGATTCAAATAAATCAAGTTTTTCTCATTGATTTCCATAAGAAATAAAAAACACTTCAGGAATTCCTTATTTGTTTACATTAGAAATTGAAAATACAACTATTTTAAACACACAATTCTAACCCCATCCGGTTTTTACTGGTTGCTTTCATTAGCATCTACATGAGGTGATTAAAAAGACCATGGTTTTGTAGTTCTGGCAAGAGGACACCCAGGTAAGCAGCTCATATCCAGAACTCCGTGGCAATCAGTGAACCCAGTGATCAGGAGGCTGAGTGGGGGATGAGGGTAAATAAATGAACATCCAAGGCAACCCGGAGTATCTCCTCACCTATGGAGGTGACATTTCCCTGCACCTAGCCTCACTGCGGAACTCCAGGGACACCCCATCCTGTACCATCGCACTGCTCCGGATCACGCTACAACCATCACCCACCAATCATCACCCCATGGTCTGACTGCCAGATTAAGAGCCAGCAAGCTACCCTACTGTGGCTTACACAGCTGCATCTGGCCCCCAACACCACGGCTGTCTGCCCATGGAACTACCCACAAGGAATGGTCCTTTTCTCCCCACACAGAGGTAGCTCCCACCACCAAGTTTGGAACCCTTCTGCAGTCCTTTCACAGATCTAGCGGTCATGGCTAGGGCAGACCAGAAATTCATTTGCAGCACTCACCACTGCAACTGGTCCCCTTCTCCCCACATGACCATGAGCCCTGTTGCCACAACTGGAGCCCTCCCATTACCTGCCTATGGTGCCAGCGGCCACAGCTAGATCCTGTCCCCAGTTCACCAATGGCAAGTCCCACCATGAATCGCACCCCTCACACTACCCACCCGCAGCCTTACCTACCATGGCAGAGTCCCCTCAGCCACTACCACATGGCTAGAACACCCATGCCCAACCTCCTTACTTTCTGACCATGGCCCTTGCTGCCATGGTTGAAGCCTGCCAATTGTCTTGAAAGAATCCAGCAGCTGTGAGCAGACAACTTAAATACTTACACAGTGTCCATCCGTGACTATTGGGGCCGCAGCTGTAATCCTCTGTTGCATCTAAATGTGACTCTTGAAGCTGCTGTCAAAACCCATCCATCATCCATCTGTAAATCATCCCGTGGGGTTGCTCCTGGAACCACAGCCCTCCGGCAGGTCTCTCTTGGCCCCTCAGGTTCACTACCAGGCTGCCAACAGAACCAAGACTCATCCATAGGAACACCACAACCCTGTGGCTTACTGCGGACACACCATGTATTGAAGCTTCTCTTTTGTTCCCCTCTGGGTCCTGTGGAACCCATGCATGACACCACCAGGCACGTTGCTCCGTTGTTAGGCTGGCCTCAGTCTTGGGATCTACCATTGGTCTGGTCTAGACCTGCAGACGCCCCCAGAACCCCAAGAAGAACAGCAGCTCCTCCATAAGTCCACCGCAGTCATGTTGCAACTAAGTCAAGTCACTCTGGCTCCCAGATTCCCACACTGGGTCCACTCTGTGGACACAAAACTCATCCAACAGGCACACCTAGTCTTAAAGTATCCCCATAGGCCCACCACAGCTCTGCTGGCTCTGGCCTCACTGTTATCCTGCCAACCTGACCTAGACTTGCAGCCCCTCACAGTCTGACACAGTTCCCAGGCTCCTCCACCATGTGGCCTGGTCCAATTGCTTTTGAGGCAGCCCTGACCAGTTCCATAGCCACATGGCCACACCACCAGCCATCCCAGGACCAGCCCAGTGGCCTACCTAAAGTCACTGGCCTCATTCCATCCTATTAGGCCCCCTGCCACCACTGGCCACCAAGTTGCAGGGAACTTTGCCCACTCAGTAGCTTGATCCCCAACCAAAGTAGGCCACAGGCTGTCCCCAAAATCATTCTTACCAGTCTCACAGTAAAAAAGCTCAGGACCCCCTGGTATCCTGGGAATATGGAACCAAAATCCTCCCAAACTACAAGGAGACAGCAATCTACCTCAACATCCTCAGCAAGAAAATAAGAGAAATGAAATGCAAAACCGGAGGAAGTCCTGAACCTAATGACACTCATAGAAGAAGCAGACATTGATCTGCCACCGAAAGAAATCTTCAGAATGCTACTTGGAGTCATACAGGATAGAAGGTAAGCAATGCAGAATAAGGATGCAACAATATAGGAGATAGAGTCCATGATAGAGAGGATGACATCCACACACCAAAGGGAAAAACAAGAGTTAAGGGATGAGGAAACAGAATCAAAAAACAAGATAGCAGACATCAGAACCAGTAATCTTGAGGACAAACAAGCATACTTCAACAAATGGGAAAGACAGTCATACATGATCATCAAAGGTGTGGAAGGAAACCTAAGAACAATGACAGATGCTATGAATAGGAGCAATATTTGAATAATTGTGATACCAGAACAAGACACAACAAAGAAGTCAATATTTAAAACAACAAGGAAATTCCTGCAAAAAAACTTCCCCACCTTAATGAATTAGACAATCATACAGGGGCAAAGAGGACACCAACTAGACTAAACCCCAGGAAGAACTCACCAATGCCCATAATAGTTAAATTCTCCAACTTTGAGGAAAAGTAGAAAATCATCAGAGCTGCTATGGAAAAGCAAGGCAGTCACATGTAATGAAACTCAGGTAAGAATATGCTCAGGCTTATCAGCAGATGTCATGAATAGGAGAGAGTGGAGTAACATCTTCCAAAAGTTGAAAGAGAACAATGCCAATCCAAGATTCCTTCATCATGCCAAGCTATCTCTTAAGATAGATGGAAAGATAAGAGTCTTCCTAGAAAGGAAAAACTCAAACAGTACATGATAAGATACCAGCCCTGTGAAAAATCCTTGCTGATTCGCTGTGGTCAGAGACCAAAATTCACCAAGCACAAACAGGAGACTGCCACATTGCACAACTCCACCCAGAAGTCAACACCCAAAAACAAGCACCAAAATAACAATGCCTCAGCCATGAAAAAAGGGCAAGAATGAAGCCTCCAACATATACACAGCACACTCATGGTGGGCAATAGGAAAACATCCAAAATAAAAGTATGAGGTGATAACAATGAATCTACGGATGGTGGTAATAACTCAGAATGTCAATATCAGAATGTCAATATCTGAATGTCTGAATACACCCATTGAAAGACAAAGTCTAGTAGACTGGCTCAGAAAAGATAAATTATCAATTTGTTGCCTGAAAGAGACACATCTTAAGCTCACAGCCTAAAATAGGCTATAAATGAAAGCTTTGTAAAAAATATACCAAGAAAACAAAAAGTAAGTGGCAAAACAGGGAGGGTAAAGGGAGAATGGGTAGGAAAGAGGGAACCGATTACATGGAACTGTGTGTGACCTCCTCCCTGGGGGACAGACAACCAAAAAGTGGATGAAGGGAGACGTCGGACAGGGCAAGATATGACAAAATACCCATTAATAAACTATCAAGGGCTCATGCGGGAGGGGGGAGCGGGGAGGGAGGGGAAAAATGAGGACCTAATGTCGGGGGTTTAAATGGAGAGAAAATGTTTTGAGAAACGATGTACAAATGCGCTTTACACAATTGATGTGTGTATGGATTGGGATAACAGTTGTATGAGCCCCTAATAAAATGTTAAAAAAAAAAACAAAAAAAAACCAAAACAGGGTATGTTAGGGGTCCCTAGAGAAACAAAACCATAACCCTAATAATTTTATATATATTTATAAAGAATGATAGATATATAACATAAGAAATAAACAGTTAATTAAATTATAAAGCAGTACAAATGGCTCAATGCAGCTCACTCCTGTGAGACAGTTGTGAGACACTGGCAGTCCTTCAAGTCTTGAGGACTGCCAGGTAGTCCTCTGTAGAGCAATTCAGGCTATCTGGGAGCAGTCAATAAACAGCAAGGCAGGTTACCAACAGTCAGCCAGATGACAGACTCAGACAGTCTCCAGCTCAAGAGATGTAAATTCCAATACCATGGCAAAGCAAGTCTTGAAGGAACCTCAAATTTCAGCGACACAGTCTACAGGTTAGGTGTCCCACAGGTAATGTTGCTTGCAAATTGAGGCACAGAAGGAGCAAGGCAGCTTTACACTGATCCGATGATCAAACAGCAAGAGACAAGAGTAGTGAGGCTCACCAAGTCATTTATCTCTCTGCCCTTCAATTAATCCCACATGTGTTCATTGGACATGTTGGCACAATAAACGTTAACTATCTCACAAGGGTTGCAATCCCAATCTGTGACAAAATTGATCTCTAGGTGAAAACCATAACAAGAGATATGGATGGGCACTGTATAATGTTCAAAGGATCAGTAGACCATGAACTAGTGAGCATAATATATATATGCCTAATGAGTGACCAACGAATTTCATCAAAGACATTCTTCAAAAGATGAAAAAAAAAAAAATCACAGACTCAACGATCCTATTCGATGTCTTTAATGCAATGCTATCAGAGAAAAGTAGACCACAACACTATAAGAGAAAGTTAGACCACCAGGAAAGAAACTCTACCACAAGGCTACAGACCTAAACACTATAGTTAGATGACTCGACCTGATATCCAAATGGGAAAAAAAAAATCACATTCTTTTCAAGTGCATATAACTCATATTGGAAACTAGACCCCAAACTGGGACAAGAGTTGTGCCTGGGTAAATACAAACACCTAGCAGTCACTCAGACATCCCTCTTGGAACACCACACCATAAAGCTGGAGACCAACAAAAAGATAACCAGAAAAACAAGGGCAAACAATATGAGGATGAATAACAATATTTTGCTACTTGAATGGGTACTGGTCCAGATTAGAGAGAAAATTAGGAAGTTTCTACAAACTAATGAGAATGAGACTACAATGTACTTATAGTTGAAAGCAAAAACAGTTATCAGAGAAAGATTGATAGTGGTTAATGCACATATAAAAAAAGGAAGATAGACTTATGATTCACATGCTTTCAAAAACCTCCAAAAACTACAATAGAGTCAACATGACAATCCCTCCAATAGCAAAAGAATAGAAATAATAAAAATCAGGGCAGACATAAAGGAGAGGGGAGACAAGGGGACAATGCATAAAATGGATACAACAAAATGCTGGTTCTTTGAAAAGATTAACAGGGTCGATAGACCACTGGCAAACCTAACCAGGGATCATTAGGAGCAAACATCAATAGCTAAAATGTGGGATGAAACAGGGAAAATCCCAATGGACCCTAATGAGATTAAAAGGATAATTACAAACTGCTAAGAAAATGTGTGTTCAATGAATTTAACCTTGGAGACATGGACAAATACTTGGAAAAACAATCCCCCCTTATATTATCCTAGATAAAGATCAAGAACCTCAATGGACCCATATCAATAGGAGAAATATATATGGTTATAAAGAAACTAACAATGAAAAATCCTGGGCTAAATGGCTTCACAAGAGAATTCTACCAAGCATTCAGGAAAGAGCTGACACTGATCCTACACAAACTATTCCAGCACATAGAAGAAAACAGTAACTTCCAAATTCTTTCTACAAAGCTGGTATACTGATACCCAAACCAGAAAAGGAACCCACAAGAATATAAAACTACAGACCAATATTTCTAATGAACATTGATGCAAAAAATGTTAACAAAATATTGGCCAATAGAACACAAAATTATATAAAACAAACATTACTTCATGACCAGTAGGATTCATTCCAGGGGTGCAAGTATGGTTCAACATCTGATAGTCCATCAATGTTGTTCAGCACATTCAGAAGAAAAATTATAAGAACCACATGATAATATCAGTAGATGCAGAAAAGCATTTGAAAACCTCCAATACCCATTACTAATTAAGATACTCAAGAAGATCGGAATTATAGGGAATTCCTCAAGTTAATACAAACTACCTATGAAAAACCAACAGCCAATATCATAGTCAATGGGGAAGAGACAAAAACAATCCCAATGAAAGAGGGGACCAGAGAAGGATGGCCCTTTTCCCCACTTTTATTCAACATTATACTGGTGGGCCTAGCTAACAACATAAGGCAACGAAGGGACATTAGAGGTATTCATATGTGGAAGGAAAAGGTGAAACAATTACTATTTGCAGACAACATGATTCTATACATTGAAAACTCCAAAACCCCCAGCAATACAAGAATATGGTAGAGTGGCTGGATATAAGATCAACAAACAGATGCCTATAGGATTGCTATATACATTGAACAAGATCATGGAAGAGGAGATCAAGAAGGCAGCGTCCTTCAGAATAGCTGGCATACATTGAATTACCTAGGGATATATCTAATCAAAAACAAAATATTTGTATGAAGAAAATTAAAGAACCGTACTCCAAGAAACCATATGTGACCTCCACAAATGGAAGACTCAATATAGTAAGGTTGTTAATCCTACCCAAGGCACTGTATAAATTTAATGCTATGCCGATACAAATACCAACATCCTTCTTCAAAGACTTGAGAAAACTGAATATCAATTTCATACAGAGAGGGAAGAATCCTAGAATTAGCAGAGAACTCCTGAAGAAGAAGGACAAAGTCAAAGGGCTTGCTTTACCTGACTTTAACACCTACTATACAGCCACAGTGGTCAAAGAAGCATGGTGCTGGTATTATGATATTCACACCAATGGAAAAAACGAGAAAAAAAAACTAGTAGCCTACAGACAACTGTAGCCTACAGACAACTGATCTTCAATAAGGGCCCAAAAAACATCAAATGGGAAGTGGTATGCCCTCTTTTACAAGTGGTGCTGGAAAAAAACGTATAACCACTTGCAGCAAAATGAAGCAAGCCCCTTACCTCACACCAAGCCCGAGAACAAACTCAAAGTGGGTCAGAGACCTCAAAGTAAATCCCCAAACTATTATGGCTATCCACAAGGGAATCAGGATAAACCTAAGAACCTTGACTGAGGGAATACACAGGCTAACTGAAATAGGGAAGGATATACACACAGAAGAAGCTGAAATTGACAAACAGGATGTACAAAAGATAAAACATCAGAAGTGTATCATAAGACTGCACAAAGAGAGTAATAAGAGAACCCATAGACAGGGTGAAGGTTTTAACAATGACAAATCAGACAAATGGATTATTACTTTATTACTAAAATTGACAATACAATTCTAGCCTGCAATAAGAAAAAAACAGATAGCCTTCTGAAAAACAAAGAAAGTGAGAAAAAGATCTGAAGATTAGTTTCACTAGGGATGAAACCCAAGTGGCCAATAAGCATATGATAAAATGTTCCCAATCATTAGCTATTAGAGAAATGCAAATTAAAACAACCAGGAGACACCACCTAACACCCTTGAGGCTAACTCAAATCAGAAAATAGGAAAAAATGTTGAAGGGGATGTGGCGAGATAGGAACTCTCATTTGCTGTGGGAGGTCTTGTAGATATCCACAGTCACTGTGAAAACCACCTGGAGATATCTAAAACAAATGGAGATTGAGTTACCTTACGACCCAGGAATCCCCCTATTGGGCATATTCCCAGAAGTAAGAAATAGACCATGACCAGTCATCAGTGATCCATTGTTTATTGCAGCACAATTCACATTCGCAAAGAATTGGAAATAACCTAAATTTCCATCAATAGATGAGTGGATTAGAAAACTCTGGCATATGCACACAATGGAGTACTACTCATTCCAATAAAAGCAGTGGTGAACACATGAAGCACATTGTCTCATGGGAAGAGTTGGAGGAAATTATACTAAGCAAAGTTAGCCAAGCACAAAGGACAAGTACACAGGAGTCCACTGACGTAAGATCAATCAGCACAGTGGGTACAGAAGGAAAGCTACTTAATATATAATTTATGGGTTCAGGGACAGATCAAACTCAAGGATGCACACAGAATCCCAACATAAAAAAAGGAGGAAAGGGTGATGGGGGAAAATGGCATTGGGGGAGCAGGGCATTAATCCACCCATGGGAGGTTTTGTTTTCTTCTCCACAGATAAAGGAGTGAGAGTGCAGATCATCATGACCCACCAAGCCTTGAGGGCAATGTAACCAAGGAGCAACCATAAACAGAGAGAACTATGTACCAGCCCCAATTCAAACTATGTTGATCCCCTCCCTAGAAGCATGTATGTACTACAGAGGACAACACTGAAACTATAGCCTGGGGAGAAGGGCCAGTCTGTTACCTCGACATAGGAGCAAACTAAGAAGGAAAGAGAGAGAGTGAGGGACAAGACACCATTCTGGCACACCAAGCCCCGAGGACAGCATCCATGCTTGGAGCAGCTAAGGCACAAAGGCAGTAGATGTCCCCTCACTGCAGCATAGCACTACAGAGGACAATACTGGGACAAAGTGCAGGGAGTGAGTTTGGTCTAACACCCACCCCCACAACACACACACACACGCAGTGGGCAAACCAAGAAGGGAACATAGCAGACCAGCAATAGGAACAAAGTCACAAAGCCCCTGAGTGTGGTTGGAGGGGGTGCAAGCCCCCCACCACTAATCATGGGTTCGATGGGCACGATTGTATGGTTGAGATATATAAATATTATATTAAAGTCATTGAGAGCATGAGAGATAGGAGAGATATTGAAATAATGGAGTCAGACACATTTCATGGTAGCAATGCTCATCTCTTGGATGGCCATGATCTTACCAGCCAGGTCCGCACACAGCGTGGGCCGAGGCGAGGTGGGGCAGGGGCCCAGCAGGATGCTCGAGGACTGGCAGGAGGCTGGAGTGACCCTGTTTATTGCTAACCAACGGTTATATCTAGTTAGAGGGGCATGATTCCAGGTAAACAAACTTCACAGGAAGGAGCAGTACAATAGGCATACACACTGTAGGAAGGGGATGTGTTAGGAGTATACACATGATAGGAAGAGGTAGAACTAGAAGTATACATGTGACAAGATTGGCGGACCCTAGGTTCATGATGGCGGCCTAACCTTGGCCACCTTTGGGTGGGCTTGGCCTCTCTGGGGTCTACTACAAGGAAACAGTCAACTATTATCCTTATCAGAAGGGAGTGGGCCCTATTTGTTGTGGGATAAACAGTGGTGACTGCTTGCTCTAGATGGCTGATAACCCTTAGAGAGAATAACCCCTGATCTACTTCTGATGACTCCGAGTGTATAGTCATTCACAAGCAGCTAAGTTTGAAATATATTTGGGGGAGACAACTTGGGAGAAATCCTTTTGTTTCCCACACCTGAGGAATTTTGAAAAGAGATTTCAGACTGGGAGAAGCAGTGCTCAGAGCCCCACCAGACCACTGGGAAGATAGTAATAAAGGTCAGCTAACAGACCTGGAATTATGTATAGGGTTTTTTTTTGTTTGTTTTCTTTTGTTGTTTGTGTGCATTGTCTTCATTGTTCTTAGTCTATATACATAAGATAGGTGTGAAAAGCAAGCCCAAGGAGAAAGCAGTAAGACATGGTTGGGAGTACTTGGGGGGAGGAGGAGGCGGTGGGGACGGGAGCAGTGAGCAAACAACATCATGGACAGGGGAAAAACTAGTTATCTAAAAATCGACTGCAAGGTGGGTATAGCATTTCTGGAGGTGTTGGAGCAACTGTAATCTAGCCGAGAGGAATTACTGAGAAGCGAACAAGGGGTCAGTGTGATAGTGGGACATGAGGAAGGTAAAAAGAAATAGAGAAAAGGGCTAGGAAGCAAAACTATTTATACATGTATAAACATATACATATTTGCAAATATATTAATACATAAAATTAGGGGTATTGTCCTATGTACATGTATTTATATGCCAATACATTGACATAGTGGACATACTTTGGGCCTCTACGTAACTTTTCCCTCAACACAATAACACTTTTTCTAATAACGAGGCACAGGGTGATGCCCTCCCTTCTGACACAATCACTGAAAAACTGGGTGCATAAGCAAATATGGTGAAGAAAGCAGACGGTGCCATGCTTTTAAAAGATATAGTGTCTGGGATCTTCAAAGCTTGTAAGTGGCCATCTATCAGGGAATCAACAAAGCCCACATGGAATATACATCAGCCTGTGTGATCTTGAGGTGTTGATGGGAACAGGTATCAGAAGTTCAAAAATAACCTTATTGAAGTGAAGGAGAGGGATCAAAGTAGAGACCAACAGTTTATCCCTGGATACTTGGACATTCCCACACATAGGGGCTGCATGTAAGAGAAGATACATCCAGGAGGCAGTTAAGTACCAATGAAACACACAACACCCCTCTACTTCTTTAATCCTCCCTCCTTCAATTATTATGATTTCAGTCCTACCTCTCAAATTCTGCTAGACCAGTGTTTATACATTGGTACAGATGAGAACTTTCAATATACAGAATTCAGGATAGACAAACCCCTCAGAAACAGTACTGGGAATAACAATTCCAGGAGGGTAGGGGAAAGGAAGGGAAGTGGGGGAAGGGGGGAAAAAGGGGAATGGAGACCAACAGTGGTGGAATAACCCCCTCAAGAGGAGGAATCCCAGGATTGTAGGAGAAGGGATAGAATGGGTGTTGTAAGATATGTATAAATAACAATAACAGTACACGATATATTAAGAGTTCATGAGGATGGCAGGGTGGGGGAGGGTGGAATAAAGAGGAGGTTATATCAAAAGGTTCAAGAGGAAAGATAATATTTTGAAGTTGTGGATGGCAATATTTGTACATGTCTTCTTGATATAATGGGTATCTGGATTGTTATAATATATGTAAGAGCCCCCAATAAAATGGTTTATTAATATAAAAAAATACCATGGCTTTGGTCAGGCAAACAAGTTATTTCAATACATTGCTTTGATTTTGGTGGATTATAGAGACATTCAAAGTAGATAATTAAATTATCATGTAGCTCTTATAGAAAATACTTGAGTATTTACAAACAAAGTTTGATAATGGCAAAATGACATAATGTTACTTTGCTGTGCACAATGTTCGTTGCTTACACTGACCTTGACTCAGCTGTAAAATGCTTACTGGCACTGTGTTCTGTGAATTTGTACTTGTGTTCTTTTCTTAGATTTTTGTAGTTCTAAAATAACCATATCTTTTAGTGTATGTGTGTGTGTGTGTGTGTGTGTTTAATGTGCCAAAATATGGCTTTTAATAGAAAATAAAGATTTCAGAATTTAGTCAAGGAAACATCACATATTTTTTTCTAATAAGGGTTTAAACATTCTGTCTGTTAAAAATTGATACTTAAAAGCAGAAACTTTTCTTTTTTTCAAGTGACAGTACAATAACAGAATGAAATTGAACCACTACACAAATATTTTTAAAATTATATAATGAAAAGATTAACAATATAATATTCACTCAATCTATCTGTATAGATTTGTAAAGAGATCTCTTTCTGTGTGCAAAAGTACTGAAATCTACCTGAAAATATTGGTACTGTAATTATCATGAAACTTGCTTCTTACAGACCACAGTTCTTCATAGTTACATGAGCAGTAATCCTGACAGGTTCCTGCAAAAATGTTTAAGGAACAATTTGGTCATTGATTTTTGTATTCAACTGGAGAACTGTTTAGTTAATGTTGAAATAAAGGATGCAATACAATAGTTTTACACCTTTAATTAAAATTAAATTTACCAGATTTATCAATGTCAACCAATATGTATTTTCATACATACCAAGCAAAATGGAAAAAAAGTCAGTTATAAGTAATATGTGAAATTAGCAAATGGTCTTCCACAATTGAAATAAGTTTTCTTAACCAAATGTAACCATTTTGGCTATTTTGATAAAAAATGAATTAAGTTATTTGAAATTAATAAACATATCAGTGTAACTATATGGTTTTGATTTATAAATCAAATCAGGGTAAACTAAGGTGAACTATTTTTCTATTATAAAATCTTACTTAATTTGCAAAACAGACAAACATCCTGTAGACTTCTTTTTTTCATAATAAATAAATTTACTCACTAAGATAAACTCTCTTTCAAGTTTCCACATGATTCTAGGATCATATTATTTATGCACTGGGAAAAATATTTGGTGGATGCTTTAGTAAAATTGAACCAGTTTTTATTTTATGAAACTAACACCCACTCCCATATGTTCATGTTAATTAATTTTCAAAGTGTTAGTTTTCTCTCTTGTAGACATATCCATAAAGGAGCAAAGATCATTACATCCCCAATATAATGAATGACAAGGATCTGGCAGCATATGGTGACTAGGTCATTTAGTTTTCCATCTAAATAATACCTTGACTAGATTAGATAACACAAAAGTATCACAAACAAAACCACCTCTTCTCTATACCCAAGGCAATGCAATTCAGAACAATATTTAGTCTATATAATGTTAAATAGATGATGATGACTCCGAAAACCAAGCATCTACTTTTGGACATTTTAATTTAATGCTACCATCAATTTTCATCAGATATGAAATAGACTACCCAATAAAAATCAGATTTATTAAATAACATTGAGGAGCATTTATTTACCTGCCAATATATCAAAAGTTAGGTTATTCATTATCAATTTCCCCAATGTTCTTGAGAGAGCTAATAAGGCTGATGTTTAAAGAACAAAGACTTTCAAGAAAACTTTGAACAAATTTGCAATATGACTCAAAGAATTTATATTAACTTTGATCACTTGTATTGGTAGACAAAGTTATTTCTCTAAACACATAAATTAGTAAATTGTTTATTTACTTCTATGAAAATGAAGGCTTGAATGAAGGAAATGATTTAAGCTTAATCAGACTTAACAGAAAAATAAAAGCTATGGTATTTTTTTTCTAAACTACTGGTAATTCTTCAAAGTACAACAGATCCAAAAAGAGCCAGTGATAATTCAGAATTATCAACTTCCATGGGGTTGATCAATATTTCACTTTCAGCTGTTTAAGATAGCAAGTCTTTACTTTGTGAACAGATACAAGTAGAGCTTTCAGACTAAGATGGGTTTAAAAACTGGCTGAGAAACCTTATTCCAAAGACGAGTTAAAAGCTCAGAGGATTACACGAGTTCAATACGCAACACAGCATTGTGATTTTCTAGGAACGAGTATGCGTTTGTTCCATTGTTTTAGGGTTCCCCTGAGTTAGAATTTGACTTGAGGACAGTTAGTAACAGTAAAACTAAATAAAAAAAGTTAGAAAATTCAGTAATTATTTTCATACTCATTCGAAAGATCTGACTGTATTGCCATGTCAGCACCATGGGAAACCATAGTCTTCTCTGTCATTACTTTATACAGACAACAACAACTCACTGCCATCAAGTGCATTCACAACTCACACTAACCCTATGCAGGATTTTCTGAGAATGTCAATTTTGCAGGCGCAGGCAGCCTCATCTTTAGCCCAAAGGGTTTGAGCCCTGGTCTTGCACTTGGCAGTCTAATGCTTAATCTCCAGCATGAGCAGGGCTTCTTAATTACTCTACTATATATACTTAATTATTCTACAATATATCTTTGAATATATATGTGTATATTCTAATACACTCACAATGACCCAATAAGACAGGGTAGAATTGCTCCCTAGGGTTTTTGAGGCAGTACATCTTAAAAGAAGGAGACTGCATCACCTTGCTCCCACATTGCTGGTAATAAGTTCAAACTTTCCACCTACCTTTCATTTATCAGGTTAACACTTATCTTGTTAACAAGAGGCTGACACTCTCCATATGTCATATATATTTAATATACATTATATGTATGTATGTATATATTCACTGCAATTGAGTCATTGCTCAATAGGTTTTTGAGACTGTAACTACTAACAGGTGCAGGATAAGAAGCCCATTTTTTCCCTTGTAGAATTATTATTTTAGATATTAATCTTTGCACAGGATGCAAAACCAAACCATGTGTTTCTGTAGCTGAAATTTACAAATTGGTATTTTTATCTATATGCTGGTCCACCTATTTATATCCAGTGTCCAGTGCTATTCAAAAATAGATTATGATTTAAATAAGTGTAAGGATTACTTTTGTGCAAAAATTCGAGTTTTTAATTTTAAATTTTATAGCATTCTCAAGAATCTGTGCTCACTTAAAGATTTTTAAATTATACTTATTGTATATATTCAGCTAGTATTTTATATTTTTGTATATTCAGTTAATATGTTATATTTAGAAAACAGTCTATATATTAAAATGTAGTAAGCCATATTTTAAATGTAAATAGTATTCAGTGCTGGCACTTCTAAATATTTGTATGTTTTAATTTATCACATCTTGAGAATTTTAGATTTCAACATTAAAGTCGATTGCACATAAATGGAAAATTTTATTTTTTAGTTAAGATTTCAAATTTCTTAATTGCATGAAAATAATTAAGCCTAATTTTTCCATAATCCTTAGTTTTTAAAGATAAAACCTTTCTGTTCTAATTTCATATTTTGAAACTTTATTTTAAATGAACTAATTGTGTTAGCTAACATCTAGGCACTATTTTTGTTTCTAAGCTAAATACAATCACAAGAAATGTTTTAAGTTTTAATGAACAATTGTGATTATCATCATAATTATGCAGGATTATATTTAGAAATTTTATAACTACCAGCTAATAAAATGACATGTTTGTCTTCTTACTGTCGGTATAAACTAAACTACAAGTGATCTTTCCCCATTTTCACAGAAATGTTTTTTAAATATTTTGTGCCTCCCAAAGTATATAACTTAGTTTTTGCTTTATATAAATCATTTCTATTTCCTGAATTAAAGACACATTCCCCATCCCTCCCCTCTGAAGACTTCTTATTTATAATATTGTAGGAGAGTTTTAGTGATATTTACATCAGTGGTTCTATATAAAATTAAATGTAAAGCTATTATGATGGAGATAACTAACTTTTCTCTATTACTCAATAATTGCAATACATTACATCATTAATTTCTAAGATAAGTAAATTATATTTATTATTAGGGATCAATATTTATGTCATGCGTAAGAGGTTGTTGTTGTTAGGTGCCATTGAGGGAGTCATACTCTTACTGGCCCTATGCACAATTGAACAAATTATCTCCTGAGCTTGGATCATCTTCACAATTGTATGTTTTAGCTATTGGTGCAGCCACTGTGTCAATACATCTTATCAAGGATCTTCTTTTTGATTCCTTCCACTTTACCAAGGATGATGTCCCTTCCTATGGATTGGTCTATTTTGATAATATGTTCAAAGAATATGAGATAAAGTGTCACTATTCTCCTTCAAATAATATTTATCTATAATGAATATATCATACAATTCAATAGTTCAACAATTTCCAGAAGAGTTGTGCAGTCATCACCTCAATTTCAACATTGGAATATTTTCTTGTTTTTGGTACCTATTGATGGTGACTCCCCATTTCCCTACCCTTCTCATCCATGCAGCCAAGCAATCAATATGGCTACTGTTTTTGTAATCTCACCTATCCCAGTTTCTCTATACAGATAAACATGTAAAACAGGGGCAAACAACAAATGAGGATCCAACAATAATGACCATATAAAATAGAACTCAAGCTAAGAGAAATCAGAGACAATTAAAACATTAGAATAAATTCACGTTGTGTCCACAGGGATAGCAGATTGCAAGTCTAAGTCTAAACTCACTGCCATCAAGTCGATGGAGACTCAGAGTGACCGTATAGGACAGGATGAAACTGGCCCTGTGAGTTCCCAGGATTATAACTTTTTACAGGAGTAGAACGCCCCATCTTTCTTCTCAACTCTAAGGACAGGTAGTAAAATCCAGTTTGGAATGATTTTTTGGTCTTATATTAGAACTGATGATGTTCCTATACTATGTGCATTGGGGAATCACCCAGCACTCGATCCATGTAGGGACCTTGTAAGGGGATTTGAGGGTACTACTATCATCTATAGCATTTCACAAACTAACAGTTGAGGATTTGGGTACTGGTGCTATTCTGTGTTAGTCTGGGTAAACTAGAGAAACAAATTCATAGACATTCATATGTATATAAGAAAGAAGTCTATATACAAGAGCAATTGAATATTGAGTAAACATCCCAGCCCAGTCCAGATCAAGTTCATAAGTCCAATAGTAGCCCATATGTCTGATACCAATCTACAAAGTCCTCTTCAGACTCATGAAACACATTCAATGATGCTGAGTGCAGGAGGATCACAGGCCAGTGGGTTGGAAGTCTTGTAGATACAGTGGCATTGTAAATATCTCAGCACTGGCAGGGGTCCCTACAAGGCTTCTCCCGCTCCAAAGGTCTGGTTATATCAGGGTAGGTTCATGTGGTTTCCCTAGCTCCCAGGGTATAGGAGCTATGTGTCTTGCCAGTAGAGTGTCTCTCAGAGAGAGAGTAGCAAGAGTGTCTCTTCCACCTTCAAGGAGGAAATATAGGATTTCCCAGATTCCTCAGGAGAAGGCCATGCCCACACAGAGGCCTCATTGGCTATGACAAATTAGACTCCACCCCTTCACTCTTAATCTTCTCAAGCCCCAAATTGACACCAGATTATGTAACTACCACATATTCCCTATCCATGTTTGGATTTTATTTGCAATCCTTGGAACACGTATACTGGTGTGCTTCTTTTGTGTGGACTTAGCTGACTTCTCACTTAGGTGACTACTTATTCTAATACCCCAGACTCTGTTTATGAGAACCGGCCAACATCTGAATTTTTCACCACTTTGCTAAGGCACCCAGGTCTCAGCAATATCCTCATGAGGTCAATAACCAGGCAGGGCCATGTTATAAGAACTAGTTGTCCTTATATTAGGGCTATGATCAAGTGAGAGCTCAAAATCTACTCATAACTACTTTTTCTGTAACTTCCTGATTGCCATTTGGAGAAATCATTGGGTTATTGTAGTACATCATAGCTCTTCCACATGAGATGTAAG